>NW_003315729.1:0-20778 GCF_000151355.1 Fusarium vanettenii 77-13-4 | reverse complement strand
ATATATATTAAGTAATAGCGATATTTAAATATAACCTATATAATAGAATAAGGTAATTTATTCCTTATAAAGATCTTAGAATATAATAAATAACTCTTAGATAATAAAAAAATAAATAAGTAATAAATATTAAAAGAATTATAATATAACCTTATATACGAAATATATAGTTATTAATTATATAAATACTAAGGAATTAATAAAACCCTAGAATAAATTAAGATAATTTATATTTTTCTTAATATAAAGAAAATTATTATAATAATTATTAATTAATATAACCTTTATATAAAAACTAAGGTATAATATTATAAGCCCTATAGTAAGCTATAGCCCCTACTAGTATCTTAGCTATTATAGGAAGCTATTATAATAGACTTTATTATGAAATTACCCCTATTAGAAGAATTAGCTACTAATAACTTCTATAATAGTATTTTTAGTATTATAAATAGACTTATAAAATTTTCTTATTTTATACCTTATAAAGAATTAATAATAGCTAAAGAATTTATTTACCTTTTCTATTTTTATATTATTAAGGTATATAATATCCTACTTAAAATTATTATAGATAGAGGACTATTATTTACTTCGAAATTTTAATAAAGTCTTATAAGATACCTAGGAATTAATTATAAACTCTTTATTATATACTATAAGGAGATAAATAGGCAAATTAAACCTATAAACTAAATATTAAAATAATACCTTTAATACTATATTAATTATAAATAAACTAACTAAGTTAAGAAGCTATTAGCTATTTAGCTAGCCTATAATATAGCTATTAATAAAAATATAAAGATTATACTAATATATACTAACTTCGGATTTACCCTAGATGCCTATTAATAAATATAAGATACTATTATTAACCCTAAAGTAATCCTCGCTAGTAATTAATTATATAACTTATACGAGGAAATAAAAATAAAACATAAATTTATTAGAAATAAAATAATAGCCTATACTAATAAGAAAAGGATTAAGAGACCGATTTTCTCGGAGGGAGATATAATCTACCTTATAATAAAAAACATTAAAATAAAATAATAAAATAAGAAACTTAACTATAAATATATTAGATTATATAAAATTAAATAAAAAATCTTAAAATATAATTATAAACTAGACTTATCTCCTAAGGTTAAGCTCTATCTAGTCTTTTATATCTTATTACTTAAATTAATATAAGATACTATCTAAGTAAAAATAAGTAATAAACCTAATATAGAAATTAATAGACTAAAAGAATATATTATAGAAGTTATCCTTAATATAAATAAAATTAATAGCAAAATAATATATTCTATTAAATAGAAAAATTACTTAGACTCTAAAAATATATAAGAATTATTAGAGTACCTTACTAATATATAGCGCCTCCTAAAAGACTTCTACTAATAACTTTAGAAGAAAATAAAGAAAAATCCCTAAGATTTAAGGAACCCTAATTTATAAGATCTATATATACTAAAGATTATATATCTAAGATAACCTTAGACTTTATTACTTCTAGCTTATCTAGATTATCTATTAACTTAAGGTTATAATAAGTTATCTTTATCCCCTTTAAAATTAGGGAATAATACTAAGTATATAACCGGGATAAATAAGCTAAGGACTCTTTTAGCTCTTATTAATAAACTACTAACTCTTTCTATGACTATACTAGGGATATATAATAGGCTTATAGAAGCTCTTCCGCTATAAGTTCCTTAGTATTAATCTACTTCGCCTTAGAAATAATTCGCAATACTAAGAATAAATTAATTACAAGTACCTATGCTATAACCATAAGAAGATACTTATAGGAATATAAGGGAACCCCTATTATATTATAAAGATAACCTAAATAGGTATATAAACTATATTTCTTACTATTATTAATTATCTTATAAATAGCCCTATAGGCCTAGCAATAAGTATATAATATTATAATAAAACCGGTATACTTAATAAATTCTATAGAAATATAGCGATAATAGGTAGAATTAGCGATCTCAGGATTATTAGATTTCTTTTGTTTTTTAGAAATATAGCTAGATATTATATTAATATATATTAATAAAAAAATAAGAAAGTAAAATATAGAGACTAACTAAGACAGGTAGTAATAAGTACTTATATAGCCTTAAGAATAAGACTAATAGAGGGGAGACCTTATATTATAGCCTAGTATTAGACTAGGCGGTCTAGTAAGGCAAAAAGCTATTATATAATATAAATAATATAGAAGTAAGCGAGATCTATTACTATATGAGTAAGTATTTATATATCGCGCTTACCTATATTAACTTTAGAATAGTAAGTAAGTAAGTACTCCTAGATCTACCCCGGTAAGTACTCTAAGTATATAAGGCATACTTATTATACTTTCTTATATAATAGCTACCTTAGCTATTAATATAACTTAGTTATACTTAATACCCTTAAGTATATTACTAGATGTAACTTATACCTTTATTTAAGATAACGCTAATAATCCCCTACTAATATAAACCTAATATGACCGGTTTATCCCTTAGATCTAACTATATCGTCATAGCCTAGGTTTAGGAGTTACTCTTAGGCTACTATTTGGCCTATCTTCTTAGATTTCCAGGTACTATAGTACTTTAGTATATAAGATCGGCTAATTTTTAGTAACCCTCTTACTAGAGAGTATATTCTTCTTAGTTATTCTAACTTAATAAGCCTTAATATAGGCCCTAATAAAATTAACCTTATCTATTAGAGTAGAATTAGTTAATAAAGCGAATTTTTTTAATTCTTATTAATATGCGGCTTTAGAGGTATTAAATACTTTATTATTTAATAGCTAGAGCCTATAAGAGTAATATATTAGTAGATAGTAGTAATAAATATTATTTAAAAAGTATATAGCTATTTATTTATTCTTTTATTACTTAATAATAATCTTAAGCTAAGAAAAAGGAAGAATATATTATTATATAATTCTTATAGCTACCTAAAATAATTAGTCTCGCATTAGAGTTATTAATAGGCATAGTCTAGGGTAAATAGACTCTTTTAAGCTATTTAATATTAATATAATTATTAATCTACCTATTAGGCGAAGTTATATAATATTAGTCTATTATCTTCTTAAATTCTTTAAGAAATTATTATTTCTAGAGTTTTTTCCCCTTAAAGATTATATTAAGGATTAAGGCGCGGCTATTAGTAGTAATAGCCTTAATAAATAATATCTAATTTTAAGTCTATAATCCCTTAAGAAATACCTTCCGCTTTAAGTCTATACTTTTAATAACTAGGCTATCTAGGCCTAAATAAAAGAATTAATTAGCTAGATATTAAGAGCTAATAAAATATAAAGATAGATACTTATTAAAACTAATTATAATACCCCTTTTATTAATATTAATAATATTTTTAGGCTTAATCTAGCTATATTAGCCCTCCTTAATATTAAAGTATTAATAAATTACCTTAGGTATAAAAAAATAAAACCTTTTAGCTTCTTAATATCTACTTATCTTACTCTTAATATCTACGCGGCGATTAATAAATCTAATTACCTAGTTATATCTTAACTTAAGATATTTGCCTTATTATCTTAATAAGCTTATAATATAAGCGCGGATCTAATTATAGGATAAAGCATAGCCTAGAGATTCTTAATAGAGGATCTAGAAAGCTAATCTATCCTCTTAATTCTTAGATAAATATTAATAGGGGTAAATCTACTCTTTTATAGCTCCCTAGCTATTAAGTCTATTAATTAGAGTCCTTCGGGGCACTCCTTATCTCTTAGCTACTTAAGAGGGTAAAAAGCTATTATTAATAATATCTAATATAGCCTTAATTATATCGTCCTCTATATATTCCTATTAAAGGTATAAGATAGGTATTTTTCTATTATTATTAAAGATAAAAACTAAAAAATATAAGAAGGAGTAATAAGGAGCTTAGTAATTAAACTAATAATATTTTAATAGCATAGCCTATATATATCGCGTACCCTATATAGCCTTATAGAGCTAAAATAATTACCTCTAATTATTTCTATAATTAATAAAGGTAACTTCTTTTAGGTAGCTATTTATTTTAGCTAACTTTTATATAAGTAAAGTTAACGAGTTTTAGTGGTGCTTTTTTTTTTTGCCTGGCGAAAGAGTGGGGTTGGTGAAAGAGTGGTGGTGCATGGTATCTGAGACCATTATAATAACACATACAACAACATACACAATAACTCAGGTACTATCCTCCCCTATAGCCATACCATCAACAACTATCCCTGCAGCAACTGCCACAGCGGCGCCTATATTACGAGCTGATAACCCCCGTGCTATCTTCCAACGATATAAAGAAGCACGAGAGGCCTGGTATGCTATGCTGCCTCAGGGAGCCTATAAGACTAATCAATAATATAGGAAAGCTATGAGGCTGCCTATCCGCTATAGCAAAGCGGAATATGACTGGTGCCTTGACTACAAGCAGATGGGGAGACATTGCAAGGCCGGAAGTAGCATTAGGGACTGGACTAAGGAGGAGATGATGAGTTATCTTGACTGGGATAAAGCTGAGAACGAGCGGGTTAAATAGAATGTAGGGATAGAGATGGCGGAGTAGCCTTTCTTAGGGCGGCGAGGTATGCGAGATATATGGGATGCCGCTAAGAGAGATCTTAAAGTATAGGAGAGATGGTACGGGAATGGGAACCCCCCTAATTAATATTTATAGGAGTAATAAGATATATAATTATTATCTATTATTATAAAGATAAAGAAAAGGTAAAACTCCGAGCATAGGTATAGTAACTTAATTGCTTAATTAAATAAAGCTGTGGCCGAGTTTATATGGAGGGTTAAGTAGGCTCGGTAATCGCCTATAAGATAACTAGGGATATAATAATAATACCACAATATTATATCTACTAAACGATTTACTGCGTTCCCTGCCATATCCATATAATATACCTATTCTGGTCAATATTCTAAATGTGAATCCCTGATCTCTCTACTGCCCGGAGGGTTGCTAGGTTGGTAGTTATCCCCATAGCGGCTGTTGGCCATATCGTGCCTAGAGAGCTTCTTCTACGAGAAATGGCCCTGCTTTATATATTGCACGAGTTGAAGTGATTCACTTATATTCGCTTATAGCGTATTCGCCGGGGCGTTATTTGTCAACCTAGCACCGAAACATAAATGCAGATATCGAACAAAAGATCAGTGTAGATTGAGGATTAAAAATGAGCCTGTCGTTTCTTATCTAAAGGAGAGACAAGAGTCGGTCTCTTATACCCGTGTTCAGTCTGCCGATTCATAGACAGCAGGCTGTTGCCTGACGCTAGTTGTGGTCGTTCACGATGATCGTGATCCTTGCCTCCAACAGTAAGCGAGGGTCTCCGGAGCTTGACATTATTCACGGCCTTGGATAGAGTCATACGCTGCCAATAGATGATATATTATCCTTTGAAGAGCCACATATCTACTGAATCAATCTCTCACTTCAATTGCGTGCGTAGATGCTATTTCTTTGGATCAATGAGGGTTATCTCTTACTCACACGTATGCCCCTGACAAGACCTTATTCGCACAGCCGGCTGTGCATCTACCGCTCGCCGCCGTGAGTGTACGTACCCGTGCATCTATGGGGCCCCCTTTCAATACAATTTGATTACTCAAGAATACTTCTTGACATTATCAGACGTGATACGCCACCCTACGCTCAGTACGTTACGCCCCGTTACAACTGCCAACATAAACCCATTCGGTTACGGTTTACTACGTTGGGAGCCTTGACCATCACACGCTTGAGAAGGACCAGGACTTACTATTCCTTCCCTATAGCATATGGACTTCTATAAGATTAGCACGGCCCCTTAGGCAAGAAATGGGACGCGTTTCCCATTTTCTGTTTCTAAGACCGAGATGAAAATACGCTACATTCCTAGTCCATATTCTTAAGTGGGTCAAGATTTAACCTATTAATTAGGCAGTAAAAAAAAAGTAGATTGCGAGTATATAAAGGTGCTTGATTTCTCCAACTAGCCTAGGCCAGCCGTGTAACCCCTAAAGTTGCCTAGATGGGGTTGAGAGGCCTAGGTTATCTCATATTCTACACCTCCCCCTCCAGCGGCAACGCTGTTTGGACCTATATACGTATAACCACAATAGCTATAGCTGTTAAGAGCAAGTACCACGGTATCCAGCACCTCTCTGCCAACTTTCATAGCCATGTGTTGCACCATAAAGCTTGCACGCGGAATAGAAGTCATCGCCGCTAATCACGTTGCCATCCTTCTCTATATACTTAACTCCATCAAAAGTTGCCTAATGGCTGCGTTAATTGTAGCTACTTCGAATCTCGCTAGATAGATACTCACCATAGACCCCCAGCGCTCAGCGCACATAGCTCCCGTCTAATCGTTTCGAGGAATCCATCCTTCCGAAGTTAGTAGGCAGCAGTTGTGACTACTGTGGTCCTTGCTGATCGTAGGTCGCATTAGTCTGGGCTAACATTCGCAAAGGAGGGGATTATATTTACCTTTGAGCGGCTTGGATGAGAAAGCACGTGAGGATAAGAGACTTGAGAAAGGTCGCCATTATTGCTTGGTGTTTGGCGGTTATCTGCTGAGAGTATAAAGGATGATGATACTGCTAGGTGATGGGTAGAAGACACTTTGGTGTGGATGAGACGTCTCTATTTATGTTGGTCGTTCATCTAGTCATTCGTGCGCTCTCGACTGAGACCCGAGTTAATTGCCACGTACCATAAAAACCCAACAAATTAGGATGCTTAAGTGGAGTATTTCTTTACTAAGAATAGTTATAGTAGGTATTCCCCCATTCTCGATAATAGCTATCAATACTCCGTAGTTAGAATTGGATATGGTATCGTATTTACGGTATTCTAATTACTTGTACTTGTGATTAACAAGGGTGAGTCCCACTATCAAGGGTTAGCAAGGCCCCTTATATAAACCTTCCTGTTTGATACGGAATTATCCTAAGTGCTATAATAATGCTAAACAAGGGTGAGTCACACTAACAAAGCTTAGCAATCGACTGAGCCCTCGAATGCGGCTATTCGGGATTTCGTGAACTCGCAGATCAAGCAACTAGTGGCCGGCCAGCGAGGTAAGGGATAAAAGCTTGTGCTCGCTGATGCCGAGAATCCCGCCGGCTACTTCATAGCCGCGGACCTGACTTCAGATGATACAGTGGGATGCAAAGAGTATGAAACTTGTATCTTGTACTGGATCGCTAATTTAGGGGAATTATACCCTATAAATATGGGCCGCTCTAATCAAATAAGCAGTATAAATAAATAAACTGCCCAGTTAGGCCTAGATACCTTTGGCCGGTACAAGATACAAGTTTCATACTCTTTGCATCCCACTGTAGGCCATAGTGGCAGTGGAAGTGATGAGGCAAGGTGGAGTAGCCAGGTCATGGCGGCTGTGGTGGTGAGTACCCTTAAGCCTATAAGGCCTGCCTGCATCGGACAACCTCATCGACAGACCATCCGACAGGGCCGAGCTCGAACAATACCTCCTGCCACAGCGATCTCAGACCGAGGGTTACGTAAAAGGGGGCCCCTTCTTATGCCTGATACCGTAATAGATGAGGCACTTCGGCATTGACGAGCTTTAGTAAACGTTATTAAGTGGATGGATTGTATGGGAAGCCAATCGAAATCGATACTTTCTTGTCGCAACATTTCACTCGATGGCTGCCGGCACGCCCGGATACGAAGCTCTGTCATATATAAAGTACTTAGGTCTCTATAATATGGGTCTGTAATTTCTAGTCCAAGACAAGCCTAGCTATGAAAAACTTCTCTCTTGTGCCGTATGATCCTGAGTATGTGATAACTGGGATCTTTAGTAAAGCCTCGCTTAAAACGCTGATTATAATACTTGTTAATCTTTTTATATAATTAAGGTTTATTGATCCGACTTTTCATAGTCCTACTTCGGGCTTGCCGGCGCTTATACCCGTGTCGTCGTACGTAGCATAGTATATACTTTTGCCGAATGCATACTAGGATTATTACCTTTTATTACAGGTTGCAAGGGTAATAAATGTTAAGCTGGGGTCCTCCTGCTGTAAATAATCATAATTATTGGCTAATGCTGCTAATAGGAACCAATTTTCCCACCATGACCCTGTGCCCCGAATAGATATCTAGGCCTTAGCTCTGGAACTTTATAGACTAATTAACGTTTATGACCCTTGCACCCTATCCTACGGGCATTGAGTCGGTGACCTTACGGGCCCCGAAACAGAAACTGGGATGCGGTGAGACGTGCTGCTATAGACATCCCCAGAAATGATATAGATATAGTCCGGTCTGCCCCAAGGCCAATAACATCTTAGATTAAACTCAACAATATTGCCTTTATATCTGCACCGACCCCAACCATTATCTATCCCCCCGACCCGGCAATCCAGCCATAACATCTCTGATCTGATATACAATGCGGTCATTTGGGATCCTCGCGATTGTAGCGGTCTTTGCGCCATTTGTCATAGCAGAATGCTTTGATCGAAGTGTTGACTGCGTGAGTAAATAGAACCTCGCGGGCAGCTTTCACTCATATACTCTAGTCCCCTTTTTCGGTCTGCCAGAATTTGGTGTCTGGCAAGCAAGTTTGTGGTTCAACTGAGAGGCCTAATGGATGTATAGCACTGAAGGGTGTCGGGACTGATTCCGGAAATGTTGTCGTACGTTGAGTCTCCTTGTATTAATAAGCCAAATTACCTTATCCTGACTTTTGCAGTGTAACTGTTGTCGTTAGAAGTTACGTGTTTCTGCCTCTTGTTGCAATAGTCTCAAGACCACGGTGTATACCCTGAACCGAGCTGCATGATGGGATGCTTCGAGGGCAAGAGCGACAGGCGATACGAGTTCCTCAATCTTGTCGGTGTGAATTGGTAGAATCGGGGCCTGTCAGACTTAGTATACGCAATACAATTGATCAGAGGATGATAAGGAGAAACACTGTGTGTTATTGTGTGTGTATAGTTGTCTTTTTTCTACTTCTTTGGTCTTTGAGCGCTGTGCACCTTGGGACCGAAGAATAAGGGACGGATTCTTAGCTAATCTGAGGGGCATGAGGTGGGGAGAGATAATATACCCGTTGACTCATGCGGGGCGAGCCCGGGCGAGCCAACTTAGCAAGCTAAGTTGGCCCCAAAACCCTGAGACACTTTAGACAATTGGCTCCACAGGGATCATTGATGGCACCAGTCAATTGATGAGATACAAAAAAGAATGACGTTGCTGTCTTATATAGAAGACGAAATCCGTGTGGAACGGAAATTGCAAGTGGAGTTCCGGAAAATAATGCGGTGGGCTATGCCGTGTGTGCGACAGGCTGATATGCGACACTGGGCGTAAAGGTCCAGTGGCCGTATCAATACGAGATGATCGGCTTGCATACTCACTGGGGACGTTCTTACTTTTAGTAGGGAACACATAGAGCGATGTAGCTAGAATGGGGTGTTCCGAGCGACTACTGCTCAAACTCCAAGCCTCTCAGGTGTAGCAAAGGGCGGCTTTGCCTGAGAAAGTAGTTGTGACTACTCAGATCCATGCCAGACGGTTCGCCCTGTTCTACGTCTGGGGCCATGTGGCCTTTTCTAGCTTCTAGTCAAGGATCTTTGCTGCGTCATTTCCAACATTGTTATGTTTTCGGCTGCCTTGAACCTTTTAGCGAGCACATTAATGTCAGCTGGAATAGTCGCCTGACTATGACGATATGAATCCTGTTGTTGAAATCTTGTATGGGATGACAGTCGATTCCACAACAGCAAGCCCCATAAGCTATCTATCTCAAACACGGGACTCGGTAGTTTCTGGAACCCGAGACCCAGACGGGGGGTTGACATTCTACTCTACAAGAACCTTTACTATCAAGGGGGATGGTTCTAATAGCGGATGGAGTTAGTATGAAACTAGTTTGGTTACATTATTCTATAGCCTATATATTTAACTTTCGGTAATACTTCAGTCGTCGTCCTTCCAGTCACGGGCAGAGATTCAATTAAATCCCACCAATCGGCCACCTCTCCAAGCCCGAATGACCGGTACCACATCCTCGCAGATCCTTCGCCAAGAAAATCTGTTACAAGCCAGAGGATTAAACTTCTCATTAAAACCAGGGGGGAAGGGCGGTCTAAAACGAAATACGAGACGACGATCAAGTATAAGAACGGCTCGTCGGCGCGGAAGCAGGTATGCACTCTCGCAGCGTGTCTTTCTATTGAAACAACAGAAGCCTTCTTAAATATTCCATATTCAACCTTTTCTTACTCTATCATCCACCATGCGGCGCAACCTCCTCCTTATCCTCGCTGCTGTCTCGGCTGCTATCGCTGCTCCCAATCCTGCCCCTCAGGCGTCTTGCAGCATTCAGAAGGTCAACCAATGCATCTCTCAGGTAAGGTTTCGTTCCTCGTTCACGATCCAAGGCTATCGAGGCCCTGCTAACTGGAATCCTTTGATAGTGCAATGGCAGAGCCTACGACTGCTTTGACAACACTTGCTACTGCGGTTGAGTAGGATGCGATTGGGGATGATGTAGGGAGTGCTTGAGTTGGTCTTTTCTGGGGCGATGTCGATTGACACATTTGCAATTTATGGAACAGCTTGATGCCAAGGTACCAGTCCAGGCTGGGCAGCTCTGGAGAGTTCATGTTCCTTTCTGGGTTGGGAGAGAATGTTGTGATAGTGCTCCGTTTTCCCCTGGCCCGATCTTAAGTAGAATGCTTGATATATTACAAACGCCTTCATACCAAATTGTTTATGTTTTATGTTCTTTTTAGTCCAGGTAAGGTTACAGTTCCATTGCATGTGCAATAAAACCCTTACGTATCTAGGTTTCGGTGTTGGCATTTGGACGTATTGAGATGTCAATATCATGTCGAGGTGTGTGTTTGCCATTATAGCCGCGTTCTCTCCCTCTCTGGGAGGAAAAGATGATGTAATAAATAGTGACGAAGATGGGGAGTTCTGGAAGTGACCTGCTGCGAGTTCTGGAGGGGGACAGAAGTTCGGATGACTTGGAAAGTCAAGAAATAAGTGCCATGGTCAGGAAACACAGCAGTGAATAAAAGAGAAGAAATAATCCAGAAAAGGCAGGGCGATGGCTTGTTCGAGTGTAAAGCCCCTTAGAACTGGCTTCTGACCACTTAGCAACCCACGGTGGGCTTTGCAGCTATGCATGCAGGCCTGCTGCGAACATCCCGAGTGTGTACCAGCTCCAGTAGGTAACTCGTATCAGCTAGGCGTTTGGAAGAGTGCTCGAACACAGCTGCATGACGAATATCTGTTGTTGTTGGCCAGGCAAAGAACCTGGGTATGCCCATGTTTCCGAGATTTTGAGCGGCGGGCTCCAAGCTGGGCCCTTTTGAGTCAGCTCCTCCTCGTGCTCGCTATATGCATCAAGTTGAAAGACAGCACCGATCTTGTATTCATTCAAGTATCGAGTTGAGCCATGAAAAATTATCGCTGGTATGAATATATGTATAGTATTGCATGCCTGTTACTTATAGTCGGTACAACTATGCCAGGGTATAGAAAATGCACAACTCGGTATCCTGTGTCACGATGGCGTCCAACTACAGTTGCATCTGGTGTTGTACCAACCACATGATAGGGCACACGAAATAATGGTCGAAAAGCCATTTATTAAGATCTTTCATCCTGAAAAAAACGCTGCCATCGTTCATTTGGTACCTAGCTGATGTTTCTTGATCACCAGCCATCACCAGCAACCACTGCCACCCCTCCCAAGAAGACCAACACCATCGCTACTACTGGCTAGTTAGCTGTCTAGCTGCCTCGAAATGTCCCAATCAACTGCACCTAGAGGCTCAGGCCAGCGTCAAAGTGCAGTGGACGAATGCCTTGCAATTGTACGGGAGGTTTTTTCCGAGGTATACAGCTTCCCTTTCATCTTTGATGAATATATTGATTGCTAAGTTGTGAGAAAAAGCCCATTGAATTTGAAGGGTCAACGATCCCGGCTACGACTTCGACTGCGATGCCTGATAATGTCTCCTACAAGACTGTAATTCAACCAAGCTCTGGTTGCACAATGTGCTTACGCGGAACTAGGAGATCACAGAGGCCTGTCAGAAGCTGGCTACTACCTTGTGTGAACTTCAAGAGCTTAAGAATATAAGCCCGGCGGAACACCAGAAGACAAGATGCTCAAGCTGAAGGAAGAGTGTGAAAGCTTTTTCGCCCAGCTCCATCAATTTTTTTTTTTTGAATATCGAATAGTTGAAGTACTTACTACAAGGAGGAAAAAACATAATGTTTATACCTGCAGTAACCGCATCTTGTCAATACTGAGCACCATATGTTTTTAGAGTTGAACACAAGCAACCGACCTTATCTCGGAGTTTACGCTACGATACTATCGTGTACTCCAGGCGAGTAGGGACGGGCACGTGCATAATACACATGTGTATTAAGCTGCAATTTATTATATTGAAGCAGCATTTTATTGCTGATAAAAAGCGCACTTTTTATTCCCATAACTACCGATGACTGAGGCTGACCAAGGCTGTGGAGAAAAGGAGGCCGGAATCAGGACTATCTTGACCCTATGCCCTAATCCCGTTATGGAATGAGCTAAGCCTAATATAGAAGGGGAAATAATGCATATAAAGCGCGTCTTGCTTTAAATATATAATGCAAAAAGCGCATTTTATGTAATGATGCAGCTTTAAATCCATCCCTACAGGCGAGCCGACGATGTTTCCCTGGAATGCCACTCTTTTCATGGGGTACAATCCTTCAGCTTTGGACTGCCGTCAGGTGACACAGGACCAGGGTGAATCCATCATCTTCACAGCGCTCAGCCTGAAGTGGCAGTGTAATTGAAGTTTCTTTCACAGCCCCGAGGCTTAGCTGAAGCGTTTCTAATATAAGTGTGAACCTTTTATGACATGTATTATTTTTAATATTGAACCTTAAGATGCTGGTGTTTTCATGACATCAGGCCATGCACTTTGACCCAGCTAAGTCAGGACGAAGAAACAAGGCCAATAATATCACAGTGACTACAAGATGTGCCTAGAGCAAATACTCATTGATTAGTGTCTTATTAGACATGTTTCACGATGCAAGGTTCTTGATACTGATGCCGCTCATGACTGGCCTGGATGTATGAGCTGCCTGACTGGTTGAATGGACGTCTTCGGTTTATCCCAACCATGCTTTGTATTGGAAAGACTATCATTGCAGATTTAGGATTCGCGAGAAAACCAATAGTGATGTGTATTGGCCATGGAGGTGTTTTTCTGACTTGGTGAACAGTCGAAATCCCCGGTCGACAACGAGCTGACAAGCTCGCACGATAGGAAACTACCCGTTGGCTCATATGGGGCTAGGGCCCCAGGCGAGCCATACGGTCGCACATTACCACATAGGTAACAAAACCATATATAAAAATAACTAGAGCTATTTCGCATATAGGCTTTAGGCGTTTATATATAGGGCTATAGTATTAATACAATAGCGCACTATTTTAAATATAGCAGAGCTAATACTATACTAAGCGGTGCTAATGCTATTCTATCGGCACTAAAGCTCTAATAATGCCGGTTTAGAGGGGGTAAGATATTATAGCTAGAAGCCTTAGAAAGAGATATAAACTCCGACCTCTATTATAACCTCGACCCCCTAGTCTATATCTCGCATAATATTAAGGCCCTATAAGGACTTAGAGCGCATTAAGGACTTAATCCTTAAGTAGCGGCGAGAAAGACTATCTATTAATATTATATATACTTATCTCTATAATAATAGGTATATACTTAATATTAAAACCCTAAAAAAGAGATTAATAAAATAAGGTATTTAAGAATATTCCCTCTTTTATTTAAAGATTAATATTAATACCTTTATTAAGTTAATTAAAGGCTATTTCTATTAATATAGATATAATAATACTTTTATTATTTATAATTTTAAGTAATATAATATTAAGATCTCTAAGCGAATTATATAAAAATATTATTTAAAATATAATATAAAGTAGCGCTTCTAAGATCTAATTAAATAATAAGAGGCTATTTAAAAAATAAGAGAGTTCTTCTTCTAAGATAATTATTAATCTTTAAGTATTAAAAAATTTAATAAGGGGTATTTATATTATTATATCTATATTTATATTAATATCTTTATTAGCTAGAATATATTATATCGCGAGTATTAAATAAACCTAGAGTAAAAAAAATAAGCTAAATAAAGATATCTTATTAATTAGAAATACTAAAAGAACTTTTAGGTTTTTAGGCCTAACTTTATATAATCTCTTAATAAATATAAAAAGCTTAAGAACTTTAGCTTTTTTATTTATACCTATATTAATATATATTTAAGAGCTATTATTTAGATATATATTAGTAGGGGGAATATAACTACGTTAAGTTTATTTAAATAGTTTTTATAGATTATATTATACTTAAGGGTCTACCTTTTTTTTACCCGCTTAGATTATAGTATTAAGATTCCTCTTTAGGCTAAAGCCTAGGTAATTCTCGCTAACCTTAATTAAATAGAGCTTTAATATACCACCGAGGATAATAACTAATAAGTCTATAGGCAAGGAGTAAGACTAAGCTCCTATTATATCTAGGGCCTAAATATATCTAATTAATAGATTAAATCTTAGTAAGAAAAGCTATTTAAAGGTATTAATTAGCGCTAGATTATATTCTTATATAAGCTAATTAATAGCGGCCTTTTCTAATTAAATTATCTTACTTATTAGATTATAGTATATACTCTCTATAGACCTATAATCTATTAAGAGGTTATAGACTTTATAGAGATATAAAAGAGCTATTATATCTAGCTATAGAAGAATAAGAAGTATCTTATCGCCGGGATCTTAATAAATCTATATAATATAAGTAAAATAAAGAATTAAGTAATTTATCTAGGGCCTATAGCTTAAGATAAGCTTACTTAGATAATAATTATTATTAATTCTATTAATATAAATAATCTTCTTAACCTAATAATAATAAATTAATATAATTAATAGCTCTAAGATCTTTAGTTTAATAATTAGCTAAATAAAGAGCTTAATTATAAGTGGCTATACCTCGCGATCTATTTATAGCCTAGAGATAAGATTTAGGTTTATTTTAACTATAGGGTAAGTCTAATATTAAGTATCTTAGAGAGTCTAATTAGAGGGTAAGAGAGATTTATATATAAAGAAATACTTTATTATACTTAAAAGCTAACTAATAATACTTTAGTTTTAGCTCCTTAAGTAAAACTACCTTAAGCCTATTAATAATAGCCTCTCTAGAACTAAGCTACCTAGCGATATTATTAATAATATAAATAAGCTAATAGGAGACTTAGGTTACCTTAAGCTAGAGTAATTATTATTTTCTTATTTATTTATAAAGATATTAATTATTTAGCCTCCTTATATTAATTCCTTTAATTCTAATAGCGAGACTATAGGTAATAAAGGCAGGGTTAGCTAAGAGTTTTTTATCCTTTGCCTCTACTTAGAGTACTAAGCTTATAGAGTCTTAAGCCTATTTTTAACCCGCGCGGGTCTTATTTATATCGCTAATAATAACCTCGATCTAGTCTTCTATATTAGCTCTTAAAGGAAGTAAAACTAGGCTTAGAAAGGGGCTTAAGGAGAGGGAATTAAATTTACTCTTAATTAATAAGGCTAGCTATACCTTTACCTTAGTCTTAATTAATTCTTTCTTAATTTCTTTCTCTTTTTTAAATAGCTTTATAGCTAACCTCGGCGTCTTAATATAATAAGGGGCTATGTCACGACCTAATATGCACCTAACCTCCGAGACACATATGACTACCCTATACCCAAAGGCATCTACTAATTAGCGGAGGACTAATCTGAAACTAGATCGCTATGATCTAAGGAATACCATAATCCTCGGATTATAGCGCTCCCTAGAAGACCATAATCCCCTTATAACCTATTAAGTATATAGAATATATTTATTATACTTTCTTATATACTAGTTACCTTAGCTATTAATATAACTTAGTTATACTTAATACCTTAAGTATATTACTAAACGTAATATTATAATACCTTTATTTAAGATAATATTAATAATCTAATATTAATATAAACCTAATATAATTAGTTTATCTCTTAGACCTAACCCTAATTATTATATATTAATAGCTCTTATTTATTAGATTACTCGTATTACCTTAAATAATATTAAATATAATAGCTACTTAGGCTACCCCTAGTAATAACTATTAATAGGTTTTACTTATTAATTACTTATTTATTCCTATTATATTAGCTTAGGCTAATCTTAATAGCGATAAGGAAATAAATAATAATAATAAAAAAATTAAATAATTTTAAGCCTAGATTACTATAATAACTACCGAGATAGATAAGCTTAGAGGACTTATTAATTATATAGCTACTAGCTAATAAACCTAGAACTAGTAATATTAGGATAATATCTAGCTTATTAATAATATAGCTGCTATAGCTATAAAAGCCAAAGATATTAAAGAAATCCTAAAGTTAGAACTATTAAAGAAGTTTAATAATACTATATATAAATTATTTACCTTTCTTATATAATTACGCGCTTTTATAATATATTACTTAACCTAATTTAAATTAGAATTTAGCTACGTCTAATATATCGTAGGGCGACTTACTAAGCACGCCGCCGCATAGTTTAAACCTAATATAAGAGAATACCTTAATACTCCTTTTGCCTAACTCTTACTTTATATTAATAAACTCTATATTAGCTATAAGAAATTCGAAGTAGCCCTATAATAGGCTTTTAGAACTATTAATAAAAAGGCATAAATAAAGAGAGAAATTAAAGCCCTTACTTAAAACTAATCTATATCTAAGTATAGCATTAAGTACCTCTAATTAGCCTTAAAGCTTAGATAAGACTAATAATTACTTATATCCCTCTTCTTTAATAGACTTAAGAAAGAAATATAGGCTAAACTCTATAAAGAAGATTAACCTAATAATCTTATTAATTATATTAATAAAGTAATTAAGATTAATAATTAATAATTCTCTTAAAAGAAACTCTAAAACCCTTAGAATAATAAAGGGAATTATTAGAGACCCCGATTTAATACTAATTAGGGACGCTCTCGATAAACCGATATATCCTATAAAACCTAGGTAAGACTAATAAAGCTAGGAACTATATAGTAAGGAACTAATAATATTAAATATTATTATTACTATAAGAAAGGCTATAAGGCTAATAAATATAGAAAAAAGTAATAAGATATCCGGGAAGGATACTATTAGCCTTAATAATAATTATAACTCCCTAAAGGTAAGAAATAAATAAGATTCGCATAAGTAAATAATAAACCTTAGATAGCTATTTATATTACTAAGACCCTCGGAATAATAAGGCAAGGATATAATAAAACTAGCCTCTACCTAGGAGAAATTATTATATTATATATATAAGTATACCTTACCTAGAAATAAGTAAAGTATAATACTAATATTAAATAAAGCTATGCTAATAAACTATATAAGGCCGAATAATTAAAGAAGCCTAAAATAATAAACCTTACTATACCTATAGTAAAATAGAAATTATTATTAGAATTACCTAAGAAAGAAGGGACCCCGGATAATACTAAAACTATCGCGGTCCTCTAATATGCTATAAATTAGCCTAATAAAAAAGGAATATAAAACCTATTAATAATATAAGAATAAGCTAATTACTAAGAAGCTACTATAAAAGGATTTAACTATAAGAAATAAATCATAGGGTATAATAAGAATAAATAATCTTAGATACCTATTATAGTCTATTATAGGGATTATTAATAGAATAATCCTATATAATATAATTATACCTTATGCCCTTAATACTAGGTTAAAGTATTATAAGAATATAATAAGATCTATAAATAATAAAAAATAGATTAATATAGTAAATTACTATATAATAACTAGATTATTAAGGCTATAAATAGCGGCCTAACTTAGGCATATATTATAAATAATACTAAGAACCCTTAGGAGGATTAATAAAAAGAACTTATATAAATAGGGAAAAAAATATAAAATATTAATAAGGAATTATAGAAGGAAAACCCTTACCTATAATTATATAATAAAGATAATAACCGATATTAGAATAATATATAGGAATAATATATCTAGATAGTATAAGAATATATAGATACCTTTAATAGATAAGAAGTCTATATTCGCGCCTATTATAGCGAATTAGCGGAGAACCCTTAATACCTAGAAATACCTTTTAACCTATAAGACGATATGCGAATATACCTAATATACTAAGAATATACTAGTATCTTATAGATATTATATTAATAGCACTAATGCGAGACCTACCAGAGAAAGAAATAAGAATAAGACTATTTCCTTATTATATTATTATATTAACCTAATAATAAGCTATATCTATAATATAAAATAGAAGGCTATTAAATCTCCTATTAATATAACTCTATTAGTATAGCCTATATATAATATAATAATAAACTCTATTATATTATTTAGGAATAAAAATAAATTACCTATAAAATTAAGGACTAATAAAAATAAGTTAGCTAATAAAAATAAAAAAACCTAAGAGCTTAAGAAAAAAAAAGCTATTAGGAATATCTATATAATTAGATAGATGACTATAACTATAAAGCATATAGTAAAAGCAAGTATAAGTTCGATTATATAAGCTATTAGCTATTAAAAAACTAGATACCCTATCCGGAATAAGGCAATAAGTAGATAAATAAGGGAACCTATTACCCTAGAAGGCCCTCTACTCTATAAATAGAGTATATAGGCGATAATACTTAGAACTAAAAGTATAAGTTAAGGGAGAATAATTAAATACTTTAGTAGATAATAGAGCTAAATAAAACTACTTTAACCTATGTAAAAGTCCTTATACTAAAAAGGTCTTTTATAAATAAAATTCTAGAAAAATAAGCTTATAAGATATAAGCCTAGGATTTTATTACCCTATACTTTAGCTTATGCGCTTTCCTATAGACTGCTTGCCTAAGCCATATCTGCTTAGATAACCAAGATATAAGGGAGTGTCAATATTGCCCTTTCTGGGCTTATTTCCCTTTTAGGAAGGTCACGTGATCTCGGACTTAGGACTTTATTAAAAGCCCGTTAATGCCGTTAAATCCGTGTCCCTCTGTAGGGTATTTCCTATCTGGTTTTAAATATCCTAGTTTAAAACCCTATAGGTTTTAATCTCTATTATGCCATAACTCGGCTTCTAGTTATCCGTTACTAGTAAAACCAACTGCGTTTTAAAGCCCGGAATTCGGGCTATCCGACAATATAACTTTTATCCGAATCGGGCTAATAAATTCCGAGCAATCCTCTATATAAGCTATAAGCCCTCTCTTAGAATTAGTTCCTCAGATCTTCAACCAATAAAACCAATACAATACCAATAAGAAGCTGGTTTCTTTTTATCAACCTTATCTATCTTCCTTCTTACTTTGCCTACCCTATATGTCTTCTTATCTAGTCTCTCAACTATATATAAAGACTAATTCCTCTGCCTATTCACCTCCTATCCAAGTCATCTACCCTATAGTCTTTGAAGACTATATCCTCTTTATCTTTCAGTCTTTTACAACCTAATAATAGTAAATAGACTTAAGCTACTATAGAGGCATAAATATAAGCCCTATATAATATATAACCTTAAAGGAATACCTTTTAATTATAATAATAGAGTTATTAATTATAAGATTAATTACTTTAAGGTTTTTATTAAAGAAAAGAATTAAGGAATCTTATTTAATATTATATTAAACTAGAGCTATAATCTTATGCTTAGGTACCTATAGTTATAATACTTTAACCTATATTTTAATTAGAGAATTAGTTAGATACTCTCTTATAATATTAAGATATCTTTTATATTAGATAATAACTTAGATCGGAGATCTTAAATTTCTATTAACGACAGAGAAGTTAAGAAGAGGCAAATATAAGATATCTCTCTACTTATAGGGATAAAATATAAATATTATAATAGATAGAAATAATAATAATAATAAATAATTATATATATTATATTATAATTCTATATACTTAAGAAAGATCTTAAAAGACCTAAAAGGGATAGCCTAGAAGAGAAATAACTTAAAAATATACTAAGAGGATATTATATCTATAAATAACTCTTCGCAGAAGAACTTAAGATAGGTCTATTAGAATATACCTTATATAACCTAGAGATTAAGTTTATTAATAGAAAATAACCTAGCTTTAATAAACTCTATTTACTTAATAAAGTATAACTTCTAGTATTAAAGGAATATATTAAAGATATAATATAGAAAGGATATATTAGGGAAAGTAAGTTATTTATTAAATACCTTATTATATTTATTCTAAAGAAAAATAATAAGCTCTAACTTTATATCGATTTTAGAATACTTAATACTATTATAATTAAGAATTATATATTATTACTTTTTATTAGTAAATTAAAGGATTAACTTTTTAGAATAAAATACTTTATAGTACTTAACCTTAAAGGAGCCTATAACCTTATTTAGATTAAGGAAAGATATAAATAGAAAACCGCTTTTTATACTAAGTATAGACTATTTAAGTACCTAGTTATGCCTTTTAGACTTATTAATATACCTATTATATTCTAATAAATAATTAATAATATACTATAAGAATACCTAGATATATTTATTATATATTACCTAGATAATATCCTTATCTTCTCTAAAATAGAAGAA
>NW_003315728.1:0-20550 GCF_000151355.1 Fusarium vanettenii 77-13-4 | reverse complement strand
ACTTAATATTAATATAATAATTTAATTAAATTTCTATAATAATAAAAAATTATATTTAGCTATATTATTATAAAAGTTTAATCTCTTATAAATATTTTAACTATTTTAATTTTTATAAAAAAAATAAAAGAATTATTTATTTTTTTATTGTCTTAAGTTATAATCTCTAAATATTATAGCTTTAAACCTAATATTAAAAATAATTATTAATTAATTATATAGCTTTATTATTATTAAATATAAAAATTAATATTTTTTCTTTAAGGCTTAAAATAAAATAATATTAAAAAGAATATAAAGTTATTATTAATTTTTAATATTAATTTAAGCTTTATAAATAATAAGCCTTTCTTAATAATAATAATTATATTAAATTAATTATCTTAGGTATTAAAGTATTTTTTATAGTATTAAAATATTTAGGAGTATTTAAGGCGCTTAGGCGCTTTATATAGTATTATTAATTATTAGAGTTATATAAGCTTTAAATCCTTATAGTTTTAAAGCTTAAAAATTACCCCTTTATTATAGCTATAAGAAATAATATAAGCTAGGTTAATAGCCTATTAGAGCTATTTATAATATTAAAGCTAATATAAGAATAATAATAAAATAAGAAAATTAAAAGATAGGTTATAGAGGATATATTACTAGGGCTTAGGAGGGGATTAAGGTTTTTAAGTTATTAAATCATAGAAGTAACTTAAGAGGAAAAAAAAGGTTTTAATTATAAAGATAGAAAGGCTTAAGTAATAGCTATTAAGGTAAGTTAATAGGAGTATAGGCTTAATTAGAGCTTAAATATAATATCTCGGTAAATTACTAAACTTATTAGTTAGCGTATATATTATCTTTGAATATAATAGAATTTTTTTCCCATAGAAAAAAAACGTCGGTAGCTTAGCCGATGTTTTTCATAGGTAATAGGGAAGGATGATTTTGTTGGTGTAGGTTTGGTCGAGTTGGAGCGGTGTGTTTGGCAGTGTCTGGCTTACTGGCATGAAACTACCGTTGAGGAAATGGGTGAGAGTGAGAGTGAGGTTAAGAGTCTCTTATATATCGAAAATCATGTTTGCCCGAGTTTTTAATGAGTGCAAATTGGCCATAGAACCTGGGTGGGTTGGGGATAATCTAGTGCTGAAGAAAACCATGCCTTTCAATTTAAGCAAATAATATATACGTACCCCGCTCGTAACTTGTGGTGTCGTGACGGTTTATGCGTCATACCGACAGTCGTAGATACGCGTGCCTGCTTCCAAGGCAGTCTCTGCTCAGAAGTCTGTCCCTTAACCTGAAATTATGTTGAGCATTCGCCAGAGTACTGTTTCGCTAGTTTATGTCTGCGCTCCCTTGATTCCGCCGTGGCCATACTTCCTCCATGGCCCTGCCGAGAGTTTAGGTTTCTATGTGTTCCTTCATGTGATGCGCGACAGAAGTCATCGTCCTGCCGGGCCGCTTCCTTATCCTCTATATGTCTACAAAACTACCCAGGTATAATGCTAGACACCTGGAGAATAGATATTCAGTGATTGTAGTGCGGCCTGGCGCTTCCCTAGTTGGCCGACGTCCGAAGAGAAGGCAATCCAGATGCATACACCCGGGGCCACATGCACACGGTGGATCGGGCCATGCAGGACTTGAGAGGAAGGCATTAAGCGGTACACTTGGCAATAGGTTAGAATGGGCTGCTTTTGTAGTTTAGATCGTCGAGCATGGGCGTCCAGTGACGTTCTCCTATTTGTACCCAAGTAGGAGTAGTGATGGGTAATCATGATCAAGGCCAGGCCAGTCGCGTGTGAATGGAGGATAAGCAAGCCCCAGAGCGTCTACATCGACTCAATTAGAGCTTCTTTGCTAAGGCTCGATCTTCGGGCTTAGTTAACCCATCAAGGGCCGGGCTATAACTATAATAAAGAATAGATCTTAAATATAATATAATATTATAACCTAATATTAATATAATAACCTATTAAACTTTTATCATAATAAAAGAGTTATACTTAGTTATATTATTATAAAAGTCTAACCTCTTATAGGTATTTTAATTACTTTAATCTCTATATAAAGAATAAGAGAATTATCTACCTTTTATCTTCTTAAGCTATAATCTCTTAATACCGTGGCTTTGAACCCGATGCTAAGAATAACTATCAATCGGTCGGTCATAAAGATAGAAAGGTTTGGGTGGTGGCTACTAGGGTGAGTCAACCTATGAGGAGTACGGGAAGGAAAATGTTGGTTAGAGCTTGAATGCAACATCTCGGCGAATTGCCAAATGGTTGGCGCGCACATCATCTTTGAACACAATGTTTGCCAAGGCTCATGGGCTGTCATTGGTGTTTGACTCACCGAAAAGCGGTGCCCAACTTCGGTTTACTTTGGTCAACCCTTTCTTATCAGCCCTAGAGTCCTAAGTGATTTGTCAAACGGCTCCCCGCCATGGCAGGCATTGATGCCGCGGAGCATTACACCCTCTCATGGAGTCGATCAGAGAACCAGATCAGACATAGGATTCAGCAGGCGCAGGAACACGCCAACTGATACAAGGATCTGATAGGTTGACTTTTCAGTCGCCGATCCTCGGTGCATTGCTTCACCACCCCCCTGCGATATGTCGACGAGTTCATGAAGCCAAAACATGAGCATCATCCAAGACACAAAAAATCACGCCTAGAATCTCTTGCAAAAATCACTTGACTGTAGACAACTGCCAAAGCCTTGGACGCGAACAAAGAACAAGGAGGGCGGGCAAAAAGACATACAACAGCGGGGATTCGCTGGTCGTCACCGACCCAACTACTAATCCGCCCCTCACTGGCTTATCTATGGGAGAGCGGACGGGATCCCGAGTTCTCCAGTGGGTATGGTCGTATGTGCCAGAGAGGAGCCAGATTGAAGATTATTGCGAGAGGAGGACCCAGCAAGTTTCAGAGGCACTTAGCAACACTATAAATACGGGCTAGCTTGTTGTTTTGCACGAAGGAGATTCTAGCAGGAGTTGAAGTGAAGGTAAGTTGAAGCCACTCATTAGGACGAGGCACTGGACCAGAGGAGAGGGTTTCAGCATAGGATGACAGTTGAGAAGGCAGGCCTGCACGCTGAGGGACTAAAGAAAGATGACCAAGCCTATGGTGCTACGTCGTGGGCTTTTATCTCTGAGAAAATGGAAAACGAGGGCGCCACCTCATCCGGCCTTTCAGCAGTGCAAAGCTCTTCTGCACAGACCGGCATGAATGACACAGTTGAAGAGACTTGAAGAACTCGAAGACCACGGTCTTGGAGATCTCTTTAAGGGGAGACATAACTTCAGCGTCATTGTGATTGGAATTCGGCCTACAAGTCTGCGTGGGAGAAGTTTGATAGACGAGCAGGACAGAGCCGTACTGGGTAGTTAGCGATGTCTTCCATCGAATACGGCGGCCTTGATCGGCTGCTCCAGAATATAACGTATTGCGATGGAAGGGGGGCGCTGGTATGTCACATCGATTGGGTAATGGGAGAATAGTGGACAACAGGCTAGGGCGAGCATCGGTCGAAGTTCAGAGCACCGGGTGAACAAATCAGGCCAAGTAACAAACGAACATAGGCGATAAGCTACTATCATATAAAGAAACGGGCAAGGATGGGCATATTATGATTATACTTAGCCACGAGCAGCCGGGAACAATCAGCACCGATAGATGCAAGAGAGCAACGCTATCCGAGACAAGAGTGGGCACGGATCATAGGAACCGGGTTGACGCAGTCTGGAATGTCTACTGTGGATAGTCTCGATCTTTTGAATCAGTTAACTCACCGAACTCCAGGTTCTAACTATAATGAAGAATATGTTATCAATATATCATAGCATCATATCCCAATGCGAACATTGTGGTTCGCAAAAGTCATTCCGCCAACGGTGCACATCTCTCCAACACGCGAAGAATGTATGCGCTCAAGACCTCATACAAACAGCACTAGGCTATCATAAGACACCTACTTATGTACTCAGTGAGCCTTTTGGACAGCTTGTTCTACCCGTATCTAAACAGCTTCGCAATGGCAGCTCGCCGTGATCACGAGCCAAGCAAAGTAAATTTGGTTGGCATAGGAAAGAAAAGCAAGGTCGGGATAGGCAGAGGTCACAGTATTATTAATACTACTTTCTCAGTGGCCCTTTTATATATTCCTCTGGTTCGTGGTCCACCGCGCAGTCTCTTGTGCATCCTGCCCCACGGCTTGTCCAGCCAAACGGCGATGGTGCATGGACGAAAACTACACCACTATAGAATATAGTAGTACATATAAAGAATAATATGCTCAATGCAATTCTCGCGGAGATCTTGTAACTATTACGACGTTTGCTGCCGATAAGAAGTGTGGAAGAGGCCTGCTCTGTTAAGTCTGCCCGTGGCCGCTTGTTCGAAAGGATCACTGCTCATGGAATCACAAATATATCTGTTCGGGCGTTTAAGAAAAATTCAAAAAAGGCCCTACTGGTAATTCAATAAGTTTTCTATCTTATCCACATTTTTCTAGGCTGCTAAGCATGATATTAGTATTTCGCTGCGTTTTTGAATCACGACCGCGTGTATGGTCGGCTGTGGCCCTCCAAACTTTTTGTGCTTTCTTGGCCACCACAAACAACAACCAACGCTTTGTCGAGCCTTAGACCAAATAAAAAGAGACATAGACGCACACACACACACGTTGTGAGTACTGTGATATTTCAACAAACTGAAATGACACGTCAACAACGACCCGTCTTTCCCAGTCCTCGTTGCCAACCTCTAGCCTTTGGCTTTCTTTTTGGTCATGGTAGAAGACGTTGGACTCGTTTGTTCTAACCAAGGCTCGATGTTGAAGCTAATGATCTATATTGGACTCTTCTTGAACATAATTAGTACGAAGCTTCTCACAAAGATGTGAAGAGGATGCCACATTTCACCCAGCCGCAAGGAGAGCAGTTTGACGAATGTTGCCAAATCTAGATAGTATATTACAGAGGGCGTCGTGCTAGCAAGTGCTTAAGTGAGAACTTGATACCAACAGCTCCAGGATAGCTGCGACTATCATGTCACGAACCGAGCGTGCACAAACTGCGCGTGTGCGAAAGAGACTCAATTGTTCAAGTTTAAGTGTTTGGGGACTCTAAAGAATATAACAACCGTAGGACACGAAAAAATCATAGCGCTGGGAATAATAAGAACGGGAACGGTGCAACCAATTTAGAAATTGTGGATGATCGACGGGCCTGAATCTGACGGCCAAGAAATGGGGCTGGCTGTGCCGCAGATGACTGAGTGGCGGTATTGACTTTTGGTACCGCCATGTCTTAATGACTCTATTTTTGCTGCTACGGCTGATGGCTTCTTATCATCATTGCAGATACTAGTGACTCAGTGAGACCTTAAGACTCGGGATTTCCAACACTGCCACCGAAGAATCCGCTGAATGGTTTCATGTCGTCGTTTCTTGCGAGTTTTACTTCTCAAGACTGATACTACGGAGGACTGGGCAGTAATATTAGCATAGATGTCGAATTTGGGTCGTTGGATGATTTAGCGGTGATAGAACAAGTTGTTTAAATAAGAGGTTCAAGCTGTCATACTACAGGCAGATATGAGTCTTCTACGGCAGGCAGCAAAAAGGCTAAAAGAAAGGCCTGTATCCTAGTCTAGTGATATGATGCTATGATATATTGATGATTTATCCTTTGCTATAGTTGAAGCCTGGCCCTTGGTACCTTACCAAGTGACCTGAGCCGGAAGATTAATGCACTGAGTCTTGAGCTTGAACTCAGGAAAAACTTGGCTCGAATTGTTGTCGCTCGGTCATTGGATTAATATGCCGACGCAGGGGCGTTCGCATAGTAGTTGCGGGAGGAGCAACCTGAACAGGCCAACTCTAGACGATCTTCTGGCTCACTTCCCATCAGGGGCCGGGCCGCAACTACAATAAAGAACAGATTTTCAAAACACCATGGCGTCATGACCCCATGCTAACACAGTGGCCTTTTGTAAACCTTCTGCAACAGCAGAAAAGATACACCTCGCTACATCATCATGAAAGGTCCAACCTCGCTGCCAACTCCAGACACATTTTCCCCGGGGATACCAGGAGGCAGCGGGGAGACACCAAGGTGTACAAGAAGATCAGCATATGTTGCCGTTTGTATATATGTAGAGGCCTAAAGCTGCAGACAAGCCGTCTTAGAAGCCTGTCTAGGTCTGGGAATCGATGGCTTGGTGCAAGAGCAAAGTAGTCAGCCCAATTCCGCCGTGCTAGGCGGTTTCCGAACATTGTCTTGGCCGTTCACGCGGCCAGTGACGTGTGATTTTGTAGAGCAAAGCGAACACTGGTTCCTGCTTGGTTTAAATCACTTAGGGGGTTGGGGACATAATCACCTGCCTTGATAATGGGTAGCGTGTGGGAATTCAAGCAAGCACCGGACGTCGAGGTCATCATGGTTGGAGTAGTCGTTTCTTCCTCATCTCGTTTAACCCTCTGTGTTTTCTACCGAGGTGGCGTAACCTACAAGATGGAGCTAGAGTGGAGCAGCGTCAGAAGTCTCTTCGCATTACTTCTCTCCTAGGTGAGTGCAGTGAAAACGCCGGCCCAGCGGGGAAGATCACGACGTGTCTCTGGTCCGGGGCGGTTCGAGGCATATTAACCATTGTGTTCAAAGATGATGTGTGCGCTAACTAGATAAGTTTGGTAATTCGCCGAGATATTATATTTAAGCTCTAACTAATATTTTCCTTCCTATACTCTTATTAACTTACCCTAGTAGCTACTACTTAAACCTTTCTATCTTTACGACTGAAACCTTCTTCCTTCCCGATAGTTAAGTTACTCCTGTGACTTAATGACTTAAAAACCTTGATCCCCCCCCTGACTTCCCCGCTTTACCTATGTAAGTCTTCTTCTCGCCGGGCCTCTCTTAGCTACTAGATTATATCTAGTAGGCTATTGATCTAGGCTATGTTTCTCTTTATAACCTCGACGAATAGGTGCTTATTAGGCTTTTTATCTCTAAGACTTTTAAGTAATAGTAGCTCTTAGTATTATATAAAGCGCCTAAGGTTCTATGGTGCCTTTAGGCGCTCTAAGGTTATAAGGAATATCTCTCCGCCTAGGATTATAAGCTTAAGATAAATATTTAGCTTAATGATTTAGTCTATAGTAGCCCTTATTATATTAATATCCCGAAATAATAATAATTATATATTACGAAGGAGATTATATATCTTATGGAAGGGGCTAGAAAGTAAAAGATATTAATTTTTATATTAGGTAGCGGCGATATAGTTATATAACCTAGTAACTTTAATTACTTAATTAATTATAATTCTTATAGGTATTAGGTTTAAAGCTATAATATTAAGAGATTATAGCTTAAAAAGATAAAGAGGTAAATAATTTTTTTATTTTTTATATAGAGATTAAAGTAATTAAAATATTTATAAGAGGTTAGACTTTTATAATAATATAGCTAAGTATAATTTTTTTATTATTATAGAAGTTTAATTAGGCTATTATATTAATATCGGGTTATAATATTATATTATATTTAAGATTTATTTTTTATTATAGTTATAGCCTGGCCTTTAATGGGTTAACTAAGCCTGAAGATCGAGGCATATTAATAACGTTCGATTCTGTACTTGATTTAATATCATGCTAGGTGACATAAAGAATGCTAGAATAGTTTCAGCGACGTTACTATAGAGGTTGACACCGCACGGGTTAAGTATAAAGAGTTAGAATATTCTATTGGGAGATGATAGGAATTCCAATGACCAACTGAATCCCAGGCAGTGTTGGTCCTCGTGCCCGGCATCAGTGGCACTGATCAGAGTCTTGAGGTTACAGTATTATACAGTACTAGGTTTTGATACCGGCATGTATTAATGATTATGGCTTTTCCTATCGTAGCTGATCGCTCCTTGTCATCATTGCGGATAACAATAATGATCAAAACCTGAGGTTTTCATTCCTTAGGTAGACAGATTCTCAGTTCTTTTATGCAGGTTTCCATCTGACTGCCAAAACAGGCAGAGCAGAGTAGAATTGGCGATTGCTAAGGAAAACTGTGTGGTTCTATGGCCTAAGAATGTTTCAGTGTCTGGTCCGAGGGCGCTTGTAACGTCCTAATACTAAACCTGAATACTATTCACTCCATCCAGTGCCTCCAGTTTTATCGATAGCGAGTCAGTGGATTTCAACTTTATGGCAACACAGCGACGCGCAGGACAATATCATTGGATTTGCCCTTTTACGCAACTGGTTGAAGACGAAAGAATCCTCAGCTTCCGCCGTGGCCAAGTGGCCAAGTGGCCAAGTGTCAGGTCCTTCGAAGCCTGTAGAACGCATCATTCTTGATATGGGCATCCATCATTAACGTTGTAGTATCTGCAGTCATTCTCCAAATTCCCTTTCGTCAATCCGTCTCGCTCGAAGCATTTGACCCACAGTAGAAAGAAGAAAGAGTCTAGCAAATAAATAAAAGGCAAGTCCCAAGAATCAGCCTCAAATTTAAGTTTCAGTCATTGACTGGCGGTTTATTGTCGAGACCTTGCAAAACCGCGGGGTGCATAAAGTTGGCCAGGTTCAAATCGTACTTGTAACAAATGAGACTTCAACTTGAGAGGATCTGACAGATTTCGTAAGCTGGTCCGACATATCCAGCGAACGGCGAGCAGATCTCGGTCAAAATTGAACACCTTCAACTCTTTTCTAGGTCGGCGTTGGCTTCGTAACTTCCATCCCGGTGTTGGATGCCCCCATATTAGTCAGTGACCAGAAATTTTAAAGGGGTGAAGAGAGGAGCCATGAACTCTGCATCATGCCCCTTGAACATGATAGTCAGCGTGAAATCCCCAGAGACCGCCATATCCTTCCATACAGACTACAGGAGAGAACCTGGGACTGTCATGCTATATCCTTCCAAGTGAAGGGGATGGTATCTGTCGACATGGAATGGATAACCCAAATGCTGTTTCTATGACAAATTAAACAAGATGGAAAACCAAGCCAGAACAAGGTTAAAATGAACATAGGGTTGTGTGACTGTTTATTGCGACTCGGTGAATGCATTGGATAGGCAATGGAAGGTTTGAACTAAAAACCAACTGCAAAATATGTAGTCAGACCTTTTGTTCCATTCAAGGCTGGCTTAGAGGCAAAGAAGAGATGTTTGTCACTAAGATAATTAGTCTCTTCAAATGTGCTGGCACTGCGCCGAACTTTGTCTTTCGGTCTGCATTCTATGAAATAAGCATGATGTTGATGAATGTCTAGGAGGCGATTAATCCCATTTGCCGAGACAATAAGTCAACGTCGACCAAGTATAGTAAAAATATTGTTAAATAGCTTATGTAATCTTGTATAAAGTAACTAAAATGCATAGTCTATCGAAAGTAAGTCTAAACGTAGTCTTAAGGCAATTATTATTTTATAAAAGGGATTCTCTCGCTAAATACTAAGTTCTACCTCTAGTTATTAGATAGCGCGCCCTCACTAGGTAACTGATGATTAAAGATGATATTGGGATGATCTTGGGTGTATTAATAAGGTTCCTTATGTTCGTCCTCCTTATTCTTCGCTCTCCCTCGTTATCTTTATATCTGAGGGGGCAAGACTAAGATACTAGACCTGCTGATCCTGCAACAGATCTGTAACGTTGTTCTGACAATTAAGGTATCATAGGGTAACATCTTCCCTTGAGGTGGCTGCCTATATAACATCATTATGCATGCCACTTCTCCAATATACCCCCTCAGGCAACTACCCAGGCCGTTAACTGCCAGCTCAATTAATACACAGGTCATCCATCTTTCCGGAAATCAGATCTGATTCTCCGCCAGAGAGGGCATCCTCCGCAGCATCAAAATCATCTTCTATCAAGACCTTGATCTTCCTTGCCTCAATCCGATCTTTGATATCGACCAGCCCAACCTGTGACCTAAACTTCCTGAATGCCTTAGTTGGCAGTGCTTTCGTCAAACCATCAGCCAGCATGTCGCCGGTGGGTGTATATGCGACCTTGATCGTCTTTCGGGAAACAGCTTGTCTCAGCTAATGATTGTGGATATCGACGTGACGGAGCTTCGTCTGCAGCATCGCGATATCTGCGTTAACGAGCCGAATCGTCTACTAGTTATCGCACCAGATGTTTAATCGTGATGAATCAAGCTCCATACCAATCTCCTTGATCAGCCGCGATACGAACATAGCCTCCTTGGTAGCTTGCGCAAGGGACAATAACTCCGCCTCTATAGTAGAGGTAGTCACTATGTCTTGCTTGTTCGCTCGCTAACCGATTACTCCTCCAAATAGCTTCATGATGTATGCTTAAGAACTTTTCCGGTCGATCGTATTGTCTGCGTATGATGCATCGCTCTAGGTCTCTATCGAGTCTTCTCCTCCTAGCTATAAGGCCCAGGTCTTAGTACTAAGTAGATATCAAATTAGATGTTCAGCAGCGCTTAGGTACTCGTCGCTAGGATTAGCGTTAAACCGTGCTAATCGCGAGGCAGTAAATACGACATCCGGTCGAGTAATTACTGCATAATATAGGATCGACCCGATTCGGCGCTGGTAGAGATTGATTGATCGATGAGATGCTTGGCTATCGAAAGGAAGAAGTTCCCTCAATTTCATCGGCGTCTTCGGAAAATTTGCATCCTTCGCATCAACGAGGTTAGCCAGCTTATCAATATAGTCGGATTGGGATAACCAGATCAATCTCCGCTTGCGATCACGGATAATCTCGATGCCAAGGAACCACTACAGCTCATACCCGCCGGTCAGGTTATACACCTCCTACAGCTGACCCATCAGATCATCTATAGCAGCCTAATTCTCCTTCCGGTATGCCACGACGATATCATCCACGTAGAAGAAGATCAAGATCCCGTTCTTCGTGAAACAACACGGTTCGTGCGGTACCGGTGAGAAGCCTAGGCGCTCGAGTGTGCCTATAAGTTCCTTCTGCCACAGTAAGGGTAATTCCCGTAGACCATACATAGCTTTAAGTAGATATAGGATCCTGCCACGTTTCCAATAACCCGGTGGCATCCTCATAAATATATCGTATGGTAGCTTAGCGTTGACAAAGGCATTAATAGCATCGTATTAGATAAGCTTAAGATCAAACCATGCGGCAATCGCCATTAGGGTCCGGAATAACCTTCCAGCTAATATGGATACATATATGTTCTCGTATACCGACTTGGCCTACTAGTCACCCCGGACCATAAGACGAGCCTTACATTTAACAAGCCAGCCGTATTTATCGAATTTATACACATAAACCCACATACAATCTAGTAGCTAGTGCCCTATGGCTGCCTTCTTATCAGTCTCGGCCTATGTGCTCATATCTTGATGACTCTATAGATATTGTTTCTCTGCCTCTAGGAACGCTAGCCTCAACAGATAAGATTCGAGGTCCTTATGAGTCTTAGGTAGCGGAGGCAGGTCACGCCGATGAATCTTTCCGTCTTAGCGAGGCACAAAGGTACGCTGCCTATTAGATAAACGCTTAATAAATTGGTAAGTAGAGGGGCGTCCCCTCGGCTTATTCACCATCTTATAGAAATGACCCTTGGTCATAGGCTTGCCATTTATTATGCCAATCGTTGCAGCTTATCGGCCAGCGTTAAACGTAGCCTCCCAATTGCCTTGGCGATTGCGGATGGCCCGGATATCTTATCCGGCCGGAGCTAGCGAGAGGTATGACCCGCCTGGAATACCAGACTTAACTCGCCGGCAGCTACATTGCCTGCCACTCTGCTAAAGGCAGCAACCAGAGGTCGCACTTTCCTTGCAGTCACCATGGCCTATCGTAGTGCTAACCTCAGAGTGGTGATCACTCTGCTGAAGGCAGCGATAAGAGCGACAAGTCGCACTTTCCTTACAGGCACTACTCATAGTATTAACTTCAGAGTGGCTATTATTCTGCTAAAGGCAGCGATAGCCAATCGCACTTTCCTTGCAGCCGCTATAGCATTTCGTAGCGCTAACCTCAGAGCGACAGCAAGCAACACTTTCCTAGCGCTCTATAAGCTCTCTAATAGTAGCACCCATGAGCGCTACCGCAGGTAGTGGTATATACTCCGGAGTCAGGAGCGGCTCGAACCGCGCAGTCGTATAGAGGTAATCAGGCTCTACCATATATACTTCAGTTTAAGCATCCTATATATCACCGGTCGGTTCATCAACCATATTGTCTAGGAGCATCATTAGACCACTGAGTTCTTTATCCTTATCTTACATAGGTACGCTTAACGAGGGATTAGCTGAATCTAGGACTTAGAAGTCCCTCAGCAGCATAGTAAGTTCTTCCTCCGTAATATGCCGCAGGTCATCTTTTATATATTAGATATCGCTAGTAAAGAATTTATCCTCGTTAAAAACCATATCCCTAACGGCAACGACTTTATTAATTAGTAGGTTCTATACCCGGTAGATATTCGTGGATTAATATCTAACGAGATACCCGATTTATGCCTTCGGGTTAAGCTTCTAAAGCCGGTTCTTCTTTACTAGTGATTCCGCAGATATAGCAAACGCCTTGCAGCCGTATGCACGGAGATAGACTTAGCTCGGCTTGCGGTCTTTAACTACTATGCCGTCTCTATAGACTAGGTAAGTATAAAAAACTTCATAAGGGGATTACCAGTGCAAGAGGTATTTTAGGGTTCGATTATATAGATAAATAGCAGCCCTATAAATCTCAACCCAAAGGAAGGTAAGTAACTTAGCTCCTACTCTCATCGCACAGGCTTTCTCCTTAATCACACCCCCTAAGCGCTCAGCGCCGCTATTCTAAGCCTATGTATATAGTGCCGAGGGCTCACACCGAATATAATATCTTCTTATGAGAAAGGCTATGAGCCTATGGTTGTCGGTAATCTCGTTGTCGCATTCGATCGCCTGAGGCTAGATCTAAAACTAGTTCTTCAGCAGTCCGATAAGATCCTCGAAAGCACTAATCAAGGTATCGGTATCCCGCCTCTTTAGGTAGAAGTCGAACATATAGCCGGAGTAACGGTCAATAACTAACATCGCACACTAATATCCTTCGCCATCGAGTTCAAGATCTAGGAAATCAACTGCGAGGCGTTAACCGGGTTTGGTTGGTCCTTCTCGTGGCAGCCGGCGGATCTATCTCTTCGCCTTAGAACAGCCGCAGGCATCGCATTGGATTATAGTCAGACCTTTTAGTCGCACCCCCCGAGAGTAATAAGCGAGGTGCCTCAAAGCTTCTGGCCCTAGGTGACCAAGTCAGAGATGCCAGCATTGCTCGGATACCATGCTAGGCGTCCGTTCGGTCCATAAGTTAAATTAAATCCGTCGTGCTGCGAATACTACTTTCGTAATATCGAGAGGAATATGCTCAATGACGAATTAATCGAACTGATCAATCAACCGACATACCAGGGAGTCATCCCTCCTGCGGATGCAGTTATTAGCACCCTTATTGTCCCACTAATATCCCTTCCGACGTAGCCGCCAGAGGGACACAATATTACATGCGAAGTTTTAGCAAAATGCGACATCAGAAAGTATCATAATACATAAGCCTTATGGTCCATCAATGCAGATATCAACTTCGCCGTATCCTTAGATCGGCACCTTCACCTCTCCAGCGAATACAAAATCGCCAGTTAGTGCGTATTAGTAATTTCGGAACCTTGAGAAGGAATTGAAGATATGGATCGTAGAACCCGAATCTAAGATAGCCGAGTTCTTCAAGGGGTACGGGGACGAGTTAAACGCTGCTTTCGATCCTTCACGAATGACAAGGAAGTAGCTTTTAGTCACTCCGACCCCGTGGTCTAGTCAGTCATCTGACTCGAGTTTTGCTTTCTTCGAGAGCCGGTTAACCTCCTCTTTTATCGCTATATCTAACTCAATTTGAATCTTTACAAATCTTGCCGCCGCCTCGTTAAACCGAAAGCCTTCCGGTGCCTTCTCCGGAAAGACATAGAAGCAGCTGCTAATTGAATGACCGGGCGCAAGGCAAGCTTTGCATCTTCTTCCGCTTTCAGTCTCAGCGTCGGATTCCTTCCATTTACGCTTCTAATCTATCTTCTTTCCGCCTCGGCCGCTATTACTGCCCTTACTGCCTGCCTTACCGCGAGGGTTTGCTGGCTCTGGGGGCTAAGTATCGCGGTCATCTTGGTCGATATCGTCCTGATTAGCCTGCTGACCGTGGAGAGTCAAGAAGCCGGCCTTGTAGCTGCCTCTTGGAACCGCGCTGCGGTTGCGTCTATTGGCGATTTCCCTCAACAGATTCGTTGCCACTTCGCGATAGCTGACTTCGCGATTGTTCACTGCATCTAGCTTGTTCAGTCGGTAATTCGATGCCCAGAGTGGCGCCGTTTCTTCGACTGCATTGACGAAGTCAAGGGCCCACGCTCGGGGCTCCGTCGTCTCGGGTACTCCTTATCTCTAACCTTCAGCCATGAGCTCTTTCCATCTGACGATCCACTTCTCGAGCCCTGCTTCCTTCTTTGGAGCTGATCGGAGATAATTCTTAAAGGCGATTCGAGCGTCTTCCATCCGGTGACTCGCGTATTCCTCGCCTAATTAGGCCAAGATCGCGTACCACTTATTGAGATTGCCGTTAGGCGGAAGGTTAGTCTTCTGGATTGACTTATTGACCGTCTTTAGCACCCACTCGCGGAGGGTTCTCAGTGACTTCTTAATTGTCTCGTATCTCCGTATCGCTACCATATATTCATTCCAATATTACTAGAAGCTCAGCCTCCCAGCGTCGGAAAGATCGCCGAGGCCTTATAGAACAGCCGATCCAGTTATCTGGGATCTACCTGATCGTCTGGAGCTATTCGACTCGGTATTAGCATAGATTATATTCGACTAGTAGTCCGCGATATTCGGTGGCGTAGGCTCTTGCGGCCACGGAAGGTCGCTAGTCGGCTCGATATACTGCCAGACGTCTTCGCCTTCCGCTCGTTTGCGGAATTCCATCTGCCAATCTTCCCAGTCTTTGGCGTCGTTATAATAAACGGCGTTATCAGTCATATCGGATAATATCTATATGATATGAGGAACGCGTATCGTTCGTAGCGCGGATAGATCTTAGAGCGGATAAGACTCTTAATTATTAGATAGCGCGCCCTCACTAGGTAACTGATGATTAAAGATAATATTAGGATAATCTTAGGTATATTAATGAGGTTCCTTGTGTTCGTCCTCCTTATTCTTCGCTCTCCCTCGTTGTCTTTGTATCTGAGGGGGCAAGACCAAGATACTAGACCTGCTAATCCTATAATAGATCTGTAACGTTGTTCTAACAATTAAGGTATCATGGGGTAACATCTTCCCTTGAGGTGGCTGCCTATGTAACATCATCATGCATGCCACTTCTCCAACACTAGTATATTAGTATTAAGCTATAGCGCGCTATAATTAGTTAATGCGGCCCCGTTATAGGGGCTATGCGCTATATATATAGCCGCATTAGGTAATACCCTTATTTTAGAAAAAAAAAAAAAGCTCTTTTAATTATTATTTTTTATACTTTAAGGTAACTATAGGCACTTTATATAATAATTATAAGCTTAGGTAAGAGCTTTCCTTAGTAATTTCTTTTATACCTTTTATTATTATTAATAATTCCTCCCTAAATTAACTTAAAGACCTTTAAAAACCTTATTTATTAGAAAATCCCTTATTTTTATACTTTTAAATCCCTTTTTTTATCTATAATTAATTACCTTAGTATATATATTATACCTTTTTATTATTCTATATATATTATATTTATAGTCCTAAAGTCTAATATAATAAATAATATTAAGATTATTTATCTTAAGACTAAGATATAATAATTTAATTAGATAATAGCGCTAAAGATTTATATAAATATATTAAGTATTTAATAAATTATAAATTTAAATAAAAAAGCTTAGCTTAATATTAGACTTATTAAGCTTATAATTATAAATTATAATTCTTATATAATAATAAAAAAAATAAAGATTTATTTAAAGTATAACGAGAGGATATTTCCTAAGGGATAAACTAGTTATATAGGTTTATATTAGTAAAGGAGAATATTATATAACCTTAAAGGGTAATATAATATTACGTCTAGTAATATACTTAAGGTATTAAGTATAACTAAGCTATATTAATAACTAAAGTAGCTATTATAATATATATAATAAGCATGCGCCGCATCTAAGTATACGCCGCACTTTTCTTATACCCTTAAGTTAAAAACCGCAGTAAAAATATAATAAATTAATTAATTAATTAAAATTAATTACTATACTCTTCGCTAGAAGTCTTAATTACTACTTAATAAGTCCTTATATTATAACCGGTCTTTCCGCATATACTATAGCGCTAAACCCCCGGTCGCGCTGACCTTCCTTAATTACTACTTCTCGACGATTTTGCTATTACCTATATATTACTATCTATCTAATTAATTACTTGCCTTCCCTCCTCTATTATTATTACCCCTCTTCTCTATAATTAGGTTCTTTTTGCCCTCCGGTGCCGGCTTAGTATCTTATTTATTTACCGAAGGTCTTAGACTTTAGCCCTTAATAAGGCATTTTTATATATTATTACTATAGTTCTCTTAGTAAGGGACTTAAGAGCTCTTAGAATTAACTCTAAGGAGCTACTTTAATATTACCTAATTTATCTATTAAGGTATTTAAACTAAGATTAAGCCTTAAGTATAATCTTTAGGGTCTTTAAGACCTAAGGGTTTATAGGGCTAATTACCTCCTCGGTAGGCATTAGAATCTATAGCTATATATTAAGCTTCGAGACTATACTTTCTAGGTTAAGAGGAATAAGCTTAGCTCTTCTAAAGGCTAATCTAATATTTCTTTCTATTATAATAGCCTAATAAGCGGTATAAAAAGCTAGAAAGAACTTAATCTTTAAAATATAGGTTATAAAGTATCTAATTAGATATTTTATTTCTTAGCTATAAGCCTTCTTAAGTAGGCTAAAATACCTAATATTAAGAGGCTAAAGTAAATAAGATAAATAAGGTAATATATAAAGCGTAATAATCTTATTTTCCTCGTAATATCTCTTAAAGGCAATAAAGTAATAATTTTCATAGCTATTAAGGATTAGAAGATAATAGCGATTATTTAATCGCTTAGTTATATATTAGTCAAAGTATTTAAGCTACTTAAGACCGATTTTATTATTAGTCTAGCTATTTTAGGTTATTATAATAGCCTAATCGCCCGGGAGGTTATTCTCTTAGTATTAATTAGCGAGGTAATATTAGCCTATACTAATAATAAATAGCTAGATCGCTTAGCCTTTTATATTAATTGCCTAAATTACTATAATCTATTCCTAGCTTCTAGGTTATATTAATTTCAGTCTTCTATGCCTTTCTATACTTATAATAATTATTTTACTTATAATTATGCCTATAAGAAAGCTAATCTTATTAAAGTTCTAAATATTATCTAATTAAATATTATATTTTATAATTATATTCGCTATAAGCTAAAATTACTTATAAATAATAATTAGATCTTTATATTTAGCTCTCTAGTAATTATATTTATAAAAGAAATAAATCTTAAGCTCTTTATATTATATAATAAAGTTATAAGCCTAGCGCTTACTAATAGGTAATATATCGCAGTTAGTAAGTAATTAATTAATTATTTCTTTAATAGTATATAATCGGGGAGGAAATCCTTATAAATCTAGGTTAAAGATAAATTATATTATAATCTATTCCTCTAGATTAGATAATCGGCGTAACTTAGGGATCTAATTATATCGCGATTAAATCCCTTATCTACGACGATATAATTACCGCTTATTAATCTTATAGATTCCTATGGTATATTAAATACTTAGTTTTAGGTTATTTTAAAGGGCTTAAAGGGTAAGAAGGGTTCTAGCTTTAATATTTAGGTCTAATATTATTTATAATATAGAAATCGATTAATTAATTAGAAAGTTTAATATAGGAGGGAAAAGTGCGGCGTATATTTGGATATGGCGTATACTTATTATATATATTATAAGAAAGTATAATAAGCGCGTTTTATATATTTATAGTTAATCTTTAGACTAATATCCTTTAGGTTTAGTCTAGGGTAGGATTAATATTTTTAATATTTAGTCCCTAGACCGATATAGGTAATACTTAGTCCCTTTAGTCCCTTACTTAGTTAGAGTATTTCTATTATATTTCCCTACCTAGCTTATATTATAGCTATAATATAAGGTTCCCCTTTTATTAGTTTTATCCTTAAGATTAATTTTAGCGACTAAGTATTATTAGTAGGTAACTCTAACTTATAAAAATTTCTTTCTATTAATATAATATTAGGCCGAGTTTCTAAGTATATTTCCTTGCGAAAACTTTCTAAAATATAAGGTCTCTTTATTTATATTAAGGCTTTTAATTCTAAAATTATGCCTTATATTTATTCTTTCTATTAGGGCTTATCCTATAAGGTAATCTCTAATTATTTTAATTATTATTCTAATTATATTAATATAAAAGTAATATATAATAGAGCTAATATAGCTTCTTTCTATAGATATATATTAATACTCCTTTATAGTTATTAGCTAACTTTCTATAGTTATAAAAAATATCTAAGAGTATAAGCGCCTAGAAGACGAGGAGGCTAAGGCAGAGGTTACCTTAGAGGAAGTAATAGCTAAGCTTATTTATATCTAGAAATAAAAGAAGTTACTTAAAGCGCATAGTAATAAGGCCTTTAAGCGCGGCCTATATGCCTTAGAGGAATTAGGTAAGCTCTACGAGGAGTTATCTATTATTATAGAGGTATATTCTTTTAGGGCTATTAATTTAATTAATTAGAATACTATTAGTCTTAATAAGCCTATATTTAGTATTATTAGTAAATACTTTTTAGAAGGTATTATATATTAGTAAGGTATTCTAGGGGTTCTTATATATTTTTTAAGTTAAGGTAATCTTTCTATTTAATAAAATATATTATTTTATTATTAATTTTATTTATATTAAGGATAGCCTCTATAATATATTCTTCTAGTCTATTAACTTCTATATTAGGTTTATTACCTATTTTTACTTAGATAATATCTTATATTAATTTAAGTAATAAAATATAAAAGATTAAATAGAGCTTAACCTTAGGTAATAAATCTAATTTATAATTATATTTTAAGATTTTATTTTTTATTTTATATAATTTAATATATTTATAATTAAGTTTTTTATTTTATTATTTTATTTTAATATTTTCTATTACGAGGTAAATTATATTTCTCTCTAAGAAGGTTAATCCTTTAATCTTTTTCTTATTAATATAATTTATTATTTTATTCTTAATAAATATAAGTTCTATTTATATTTCTTTATATAGATTATATAATTAATTACTAATAAGGATTACTTTAGGATTAATAATAATATCTTATAATTATTAATAAGTATTTAATATAAATCTAAAATTAATATATATTAATATAATCTTTATGCTTTTATTTATAGCTATATTATAGGCTAGCTAAGCGGCTAATAGCTTCTTAATTTAGTTAGTTTATTTATAGTTAATATAATATTAAAGGTATTATTCTAATATCTAATTTATATATTTTATTTAACTATTTATCTCTTTATAATATACTATAGAGAGCTTATAGTTAATTCCTAAGTATCCTATAAGGCTTTATTAAAACTTTAAAGTAAATAATAATCCTCTATTTATAATAATTTTAAGTAATATATTATATATCTTAGCGATATAAAAATAAAAGAGATAAGTAAATTCTTTAGCGATTATTAATTCTCTATAGGGTATAAAATAAGAAAATTTTATAAATCTATCTATAATAATAAGAATACTATTATAGAAGTTTCTAGTAGCTAATTCTTCTAATAGGGGTAATTTAGTAATAAAATCTATTATAATAGCTTTCTATAGTAGCTAAGGTATTAATAAGGGTTATAGTTTACTATAGGGCTTATAGTATTATGCCTTAGTTTTTATATAAAGGTTATATTAATTAATAATTATTAAAATAATTTTCTTTATATTAAGAAAAATATATATTATCTTAACTTATTCTAGGGTTTTATTAATTCCTTAATATTAATATAATTAGTAATTATATATTTTATATATAAGGTTATATTATAATTTCTTTAATACTTATTATTTATTTATTTTTTTATTATTTAAAAGTTATTTATTATACTCTAAGATCTTTATAAGGAGTAAATTACCTTATTCTACTATATAAGTTATATTTAGGTATTATTATTACTTAATATATATAATAATTTATTATTATAGGTATCCTTTAGGTATAAAGTATAATAATTATTCCTTAGTTTAGATCTTCTCTATATCTAGGTTAGGTCTCTAGCTAATAGTATTTACTTAGTTATTCTTTAATCCCTTAATATAGATAATAATATAATTAAATTCTAAGAGGTATTTAGTATATTATAGTTATTATCCGCTAAGTTCTTAGGTTATTATAAAGTAGGAAATATTCTTATAATCTATATAAACCTTAATCTAATATTAGCTT
>NW_003315727.1:0-19713 GCF_000151355.1 Fusarium vanettenii 77-13-4 | reverse complement strand
TGTCCGGCTCGCTATGCATGTACGTTAAGCTATATTATATAAATATAGAGCTATATAAAACTTTACTAGCTTTATAACTTAATATAACTCTACTATTCTCTCCTAATTAAAGGTATTACTAAAAATATAGCCCCTATTAAAGCTAATATAGCCTTTATTTAGTAATAATTTATTAACCTCGGCCGCTTTAACCCTAAGAAAAATAAGCGATATAGATATCGCTACTACTAGAAGGATTTCGCTATAACTTTTATTAGGAAGCCGAAAGAATATCTCGCTATATATAAGAAATAATAAGCTAAGTAGTAATAAAAGCGCTAGGCTTAAGATAATATTAGTTGCCTTTTATTATACTCTAAGGCTATATAAAAGAAAATAACCGAGGTTAGAATTTAATATATCTCGTAAGATAAGAGTCATAGTTTTGCCTATAATACTATTGCTAGTATAATCGCAGGTAATTACCCCTTTAGCCTCTTTAAGAGCTATTATTAGCGTTATTTCTTTATTTATATTAAGCCTAGCTAGAAGCCTCTTAGCTATATTATTATTATAAGAATTTTTCTTAATTTTTATTAGGAACTCTATAATAAGGTTTTTAAGTATATTACTAGCTTAAAATAATTTAATATTATATTTAATACCTCTAATAATATCTCGGGATATAGAATTATTAATATCTTAGTATAACTATTAAATAGCCCAGCCTTCTATTAGAAGACACTTAATATAGGAGATATATAATATATAGTGGGGAATTAGGTAGAATTAATATAAAGAGAAATATAAAAACTATATAGAAATAATTTCTTTAGAATTAATTTTATTTATATAGATACTAAGAATATAATATGCTCTATATATAACTTACTAGGGAGATACCCTAAGCTCTTATATATTAACTTCTCTTAATTCCTATAGCCTTTAGCTTCTTATTAAAGATATCTTTTTATTTTTTATTTTTTAAAGATCTCTTAAATAATATTAACATTCTTCTTATATTCTTCTTATATTTTAAATTATAATTATAAAGGTTAAGGATATATTAGCGCATAAGGTAGAATAAAATAATTTATATATTAATTGAAAGGTATTAATAAATTATTAGCTATTACTAAGAAATTATTATTAAAAACTTATATTAACTTACTTATCCTAAATAATATAATTATATATTAAGGCTCTTAGTATAATTCTTTTTTCTCTCTCTTTTATTTTTAAGACCTTATTAAAGACTAGTCTATTTAGAAAGATATATGCGAGGAGCTATAATCTTAAGATTACCTTATCTTCTTACCCGAAGCGATTTAAATTATTAAAAATAATAGCTTCTAGCTAAAACTTAAGGCTATAGTCGCAGTATTAAAGCCTATGGATAAATTTTAATATACTTCTAAGGCTAATAAGGTAGGGATTATATATATTATAAATCGCCAGCTATAAATTAAAAGCAAATAGGCTAAGATAAGAGAGGCTAATTAGTTCCCTAATATTCCATAGGATGATATTAATGCTATATTTAAAGCCCGGCTTAATAAGTAAATATATAATATCTATTAGATCGCCGATGCCCTCCGGCCAGATATAACTAGCCTAAATTCGAAGTTACTGCCTAGCGTCTTTGCGCGTATATAAGAGTATTTAAAAAAATAGCTAAAGAATAATAATAAATATTACTATACCCTTTCTAAATTTACTTACTTCTAAATATATATAGGCGGCCTAAATAGCTTATTTAATAAGTATAGCGCTATATATAATAATAGTTTTATATTAATAATAGCATAATAATGCCTCCTTAACTAGGGCTTAATCCTAGCTAGAATAACTATAAAGGTTATAAATATACTTATAAACTTAGTACCTTTAAAATAAAGTTTCTCTATTATTAGTTTTATATATATAAAAGCTTAGAATTACTTTACTCTTATATATACTAATATATAGGCCTTTATTTTTATAAATAACTACGTATTAGATCGCCTTAAGGATTATAAGTATATATATAAAAAGCGCTAAGTAGATCTTAAGGAGAAGGATTAGCTAGAACTTAAAGATTTATATTTAGAGTTATTTATAAATATATAAGGCAAAAAGGTATAAATAAATAGCGCGATAATATCTACTAATAAAGATTATAGGTAAGAAGGTATATTATAATTAATAGGTAATATATTAGGGGTTAATACTAAGGTAAATATAGAGGTTTAAGGCTAAAATAGTAAAGGATAAAAACGATAAGAAGCCTACTAAGCTATTAAAATTACCTAAAAGGGAAGGAGAAAGTTTATATAGCATAACTTTATACATATAACTTTTCTATATATATATATATAGCGGCTAAAATATAGTATATACGTATATATGTATATAGGAAATTGCATCACTACCTGGCGCTCGGATTCATTGCCACCCCATCCGGAGGCAGGGTAGAGCCTGCAGAACCATAAGTCCTCGCCAGCCCTTCGTATCCGGATGGCAAATAACATGACGCATCCTGAAATGCGCTGGACTTGAAGCCGTACCATGATGGCAGATATTTGCTCTGGCTTACTATGCCAGATCGGAAACATGATCAAGCTTCGTTGAGCGTCCCACAAGCCTGCAGGATATGTGTCGATGAAATCAGAGGGCGAATCTGTTTCTAGGGGGTCCCAAAATCTAGATATGGGATGGCCGACGAATTTCAGTACATCATTAACGAAGATAGTGAAGATGAGGCCATACTGGAATTGGGGCATGGGTGATATCGGATGTGGCCGACTTGGACCTGATCTCGCGCTTACAAGCACGTGTTGGGGGGTTTTGAGAGGAACGGCTCGATAGAAATAGGGCCTAGAGGGAACGGTATCCGCTTGAAGGCTCCGAGCTCAGGGATGTAGGCGAGAGGAATGACAGAGCCTCCCAGGGCGGGGGGGTAATAAGCCTTCAGAAGAGCAAATAAATAGGCCCATGCTGAGACGAGAGGAAGCTGGATGGAGAGACTAGTATTAGTGAATGAGTATGGAGATACCTCTTCGTAGGTTATTAATCCCATCTATGACTACATATAGTCGCCAGAAAACTCAAACGCCGCTAGAGTGGGAGCGAGCATATTAACCTATTCGCCGGGTATTAACTTAACCTAAGTCTAGCAAAAGATAGTATGGTCAGTAGATATTTTAATAATCTCTTTTTATAGGCAGACGAATATATTTATTCCTTTGCTATATAGAAAAGGCATATTAATACTAAAGATTCTAAGTATGCAATATATTACATCTTTAACCCTTTTAGTAACTCCTCGGGATAGCCACGATATCTTCAAGGCGACACTCACATCCGCGAGAGACTTGCCCGTAATAAAGGAGACATTAGTCCCTATTATAGAAGCTATTTTATTCCTCAGCGACGACGCTCTACGGCCTATCTTCCGCCAATCTTAGTCAAAGAAAACCACCTCCTAAGGCGCGAGAAACTCTTATAAGATCCATCCACGTACGAACCGTCAACTCTGGTAGAAGAGCGAAAAGGGATCTCGATTTCTACAATAGATCCTCGGTACATCAACGAGAAACACATAGCACACTTCTACATCACAGTACCAGGCAAACATAGAGTTAATACCATCCACGACCACTTAATAGACACCCCCACTTACCATATAATACCCACCTGCTATATATACCTACCTACTATATAATAAAAAAAAAATTTCCCTATATAAAATATAATTTTTTAACTATATATAGAAAATTCACTAAAAATAAAAACCATAAAATAATTTTCGAATTTTATTTTAGAATTAAGTAAATTTTAATATTTTCGCGGTATTTTAATTTAATACCCTATGCGTATATATACTATAGCTAACTCTTCCTCCTTTGAATTCGACCTCTTATTATCTTCTATCCCTCCTACCTTAATTATATCCTTAATAATATCCGCCTCTTTTATTACTTTATTTACCTTAGAAATAATTTTACTAATTATTAAAGCTTCTATTAATATTATAAATCTTTTATTAAGATTTAATATCGCCTTCCTCTTTTTACCTTTATTTAATTACCTAACTTCTTCCTCTAGATTAATTATTTTAGTACTTAGAAAGGTAATCTTTAATTCTTAAGCTTTAAACCCTCTTAATATTATAAAATAGTGCCTTCTTATTAATAGGGTCTTATTCTTCCTTAGATCTTAGATATAATAGCTAGTCTTTAGCGTATTATTAGAATTAATTTATTTATCTCGGTAGTTATCTAACCCGGGTATTATTTCTTTCTTATCTAGCTAAATCTTAAGATATATAAGCGCTTTCCGCTATAAAATTAGCTAGTTTCTAATTACTCTTTAGCCTAAGAGTATATTTTTCTTTATTATACCTACTTCCCTAGCCTTAATATAGGCCTTAATAAAATTAATTTTATCTATTAGTATAGAATTAGTTAGGCTAGCGAGTTTTTATAGTTCTTTTTAGTAGGTAGCTTTAGATATATTAAAGATATTATTATCTAATAGCTATAGCCTATAAGAGTAATATATAGGTAAGTAATAATAATATATATTATTTAAAAAGTATATAGCTATCTATTTATCTTAGATTTTTAATTAGCGCTATTAATAATATTTCCGATATAGAATAAGTAGATACTCATAGATATATAGCTTCTATAGCTATCTAATATAATAAGCCTTATATTAAACTTATCTACTAGTTATATTTAAAGTAAATAGACCTCTTTAAGCTACTTAACTATAATATAATTATCTATCTAGCTATTATTAGATATAATATAATACTAATCGGCGATCTCCCGGAGCTTATTAATAAATTATTATTATTAAAGCTCTTTACCTTTAAAGATAATCCCTAGCTTTAAAAGATAACTATCTATAATAATAGCTTTAATAAAGGTAATCTAAATGCGGGACTATAAGCCCTTAAGGAAGGCCTTCCTCCTAGGATCGCTATTACTAATAACTAAGGAATCTAAGCCTATATTTTTTAATAGATTAATAAGTTTAATAATAAAAATAATTAATACTTATTAAATCTAGCTATAATACTACCCTTATTAATATTAATTATATTCTCTAGTTTAATCTAGCTATATTTACTCTCTTAGATATTAAAGTATTAATTAATAGCTATTAGGGTAAAGAAATTAAACCTTATAGCTTCTTAGTATTTCTTTACTTTTATCTTAATATTATTATAGTATTTAATAAACCTAGCTAGCTAATATATACCGATAGGCCTTTCCTATCCTTATTATCTTAAGAGGGTAATAATAATAGCGCGAACTTAACTATAAGAAAGAGCATAGCCTAAGGCCTCTTATCGAAGTATCTAGATAATTAATCTAGATTCTTTTAACTTAGATAGTAGCTAAGTAGGCTAAGTAACCTTATATTTTAATAATAGGCCTCTTAATTAGTTAGAGAGAGTAATTAGAGGCACGCTATTCTTTTAGGCGGCCTAGTTCTAAGAGAGGCTATTTTCTATAATATCTAATATAGCTTAGATAATATTATCCTCTATATAAAATAATTAAGGCATATTTAAGATAATTAAGGAAAGAGGTAAAAGAGAAAATTTTAGATAAAGCTTCGAGGAGGCTAATTAATAAGAGAGGTATTTTAAGATAGTTTATATTAATTCTATGCGACTATACCGTAAGTATTACTATAGAAGTAAAGTAGAAATATTAAATTCTATATAATTCTTAATATAATAGATATTTTCTTATAAAAATATCTTTTATTTTAATAATATACTCTATAAGTAAAATTAGGCATTTTATATAGGGAAAAAATTTTTTTATTATACGGTAGGTAGGTATATATGGCAGGTGGGTACTATATGGTATACCCTATGATCTCTCTTTATCTTATAAACGATAGAGTCCTAGGTAAGCCGAGAGATATAGGAGATAACTCAACCTTTGGGATATCCTATATCCCCGAATCTCTTCTATAGGAGCTAGGGTAATTATTAAACCCGCTAATCCCCTTTAGTATATTAGAAGATAAAAGCAGTATATTAAACGGCGTTTATATATAGATTAGTCCTCTACTTAATAGCTTTTTCTATCGCTATAATACCGACTCGATAGACTATTAGCATAATATTAGCTATAAGACCGATTATATAAATTTATAGAATAGCCTCGATCTTATTATAGCGGATATGCCCCTATTTTTAATATCTAAGCATAGGATTTCTAAGGAATTACTTCCTATCTAGGGCTATTAGGACTTACCCTCAATAATAAAGAAACTAAATCAAAAGCAAAATTATTACTCTAATAATCTTATATCTCGCAAATCTATTAGAAGAATTCCGCTAAGTAATAGAGATATTAATCTAAAAGTAATAACTAAGATAAACTATTTAACTTTTCGCTATATAAGAAATACTAATAGTAATAGCGCTTATCTAGCCTAATATAATAATAATCGCATTAATAGAATCTAAGAATAAAACTAAATAATATTTAGTAAGCTCTATATTAAGTAAAGGGAAGAATAGCTAAAACTTAAGTTAAGCTAGTAGGACCTAGAGTATATCTACCGCGATCTTTTTACCTATATAGCTGACCTAATATTCGAGGTATATAAGCTTAAGATATAACTTCTATAGCACTTAGGATATAATTATAGCCTTATTTAGAACTACCTTATCTATAAGTCTAGTCGATATATATAAGTATATAAAGAGAAGTTATAGCGAGAGGCCTTATATCGACGGTAATAGCACTTAGTGCGACCCGAGTAAGGATAAAGATAGGATTAAAATAGGATAAGAATAGCAAGGATAATAAGATATTATTATAGGGACCTCTAGGGTAGATATATTATCTAAAAGCTTATATAGTAATATTATTTGGGGACTTAGGGATATAGATTTAACCGGCCTATTAGCTATAGAATATTCTTACTTCCTATTCCATTTATTTATCTCGAGGTCTATACTATAGAGAGGTTATCTTAATCTTATTTTTTAGGGTCCTTACCTTTATTACCGCGCCGTCTTAGACCTAGTTCCCGTGGGTAATTAGTATTTATTCTTAACGCGGTTAATTAATAAAAAGCAGCTAATATAATATCTCGATATATAATAGCATTGCATTAGGTTAATATAATAAGAATAGCTTTAAGCATTATATAAATATAGCTTAGACCCTATATAAGCGGCTTCTCGGAAAGGACTTATATAGTATAAGCTATAAGCAGGGGCGGGAAATTTTTCGAGGGTATAAGCTAAGCGGGCCGCACTAAAGGAACAAAGGATAATTATAATAGGTTTAGCTTAATAGTAAAGGCGTCTCTTTCTTTTTATTATATCTTTGATATCTACTGTTTTTAGCATGCCTGGCCCCCGACTTACTACTTCGGCTTTATTAGCCTTCGACCCCCTTAACGGTTAGCTATCCGGATAAGAATTAGACTATAGAGTCAATAAAGCAGGGGATATATCTAAGTTTAATTACCGCGCTAGCATAGGACTAGTCAGATCTCACGGGGGGTTATAGAGCTTAAACTATTGCGTATTAATCGCTAACTATATAACCTCAAGGACTTTAAATATTACCCTAATCCGTATAGCTATATTGCTACTACTATTTAGTGTGTATTAATTAAGTTACTTGGCTTAGTTGGTTGAGATAGGAGCCTACCTATTAATCGCCGGGTACCTATGGCCCTATTGGGCCCCTGTTCCTAAGGCTCTTTGAGTTCATGCCTAGCCTGCGATATATTACTACTAAAATTATTATATAAATCATATAAAAGTTATCTATAAGCTCTTAATTAATCCCTAGAAAACCTCGATTTAAGGTATAAATCCTAATATAGCTCTTACTTATTTGCGGCGCTTATTTATTAAGTATATTAATTAAAGAGAGTATTTTTAGTTAATTCTTATTTTAATTTAAAATTAATAGCTATTTTCACTAAGAAATTATTAAGTATTATTAACCGCGTATTCTAAATATAATAAAGTAATAAAGGTAAGTAAAGTTAGGGGTTATATTAAGTTCCTATGGATTATATTAGAAGGAGTAAATAAAAGAGGCTAAAGCGCGAGAAAATAAAGGTTTATATTATATTTTAGAGAGATAATAGCTTATGCCTAGGATACTAGGAGTCGCTAAAGCTATAAGAGTATAATATTATTAGTTGATTAGCCCTATTTTATTATTAATTTATTAAGAAAGTATTTAGGCACTTACTATCGCCTCTTTCTAGCTTATACTTCCTTATAATATATCTCGCGTTACTTAACTCTCTTATATTACTATTATCCCGACTACTTAATATTACTTAATACTTAATATTGCTAATCGTTACGAACTTAGCTAATTATACTTAGCTCTCTTAATAACTATTTGAATCTAATTAAGCAATAAGTACTATAATTAATATACCTACTTAGTAACCTTTATAATTCCCTCCTTATCCTAGCCCGCCTCTTAGTCTCCCTTTGCCTCTTCTGCCTAAACGAGGCTAAGTAAAAAAATAACTCTAGCGACGGCTAAATAATAAACTTTTCTAATTAGTTTAACCTCTAGGAATTATCGGCTTTAGCCTCCGCCTCTTATAATATAACTCTTAGCTTTAACCGATTCTAGCGGGTATAGTAACCTCTAGTCCTCGGTTATAGAGGCAATATATAAGGTTTACTCGGGTCTTACTAGGCATTCGCGATAGCGCGCATGCATATATATATATATTAGTTCCGAAACTCTAATATAATCCCCCACCTATTTCTATATATACCTCACTAATCGCAATTATATTAGGTTCTCGTGAGCTAGCCTTAACCCGGTTAATTCTCTATAATATAACCGCCCCTTTATCTCATCGATTTAGCTATCGAATTAATCTACCCGCCTCTATAGGATCTTTATAAAACCGCCCTAGGCCACTTGCCTAACCTAGAGCTAATAGCCTGGCCCTTAGCAGGCCTTTTATAGCCATATATATCTTTCGTCCTTTCTAGCTAGACCGATGGGACTCTTTTAACTTTACTCCTTTAGTGCTCTTTTTATTATTAGCGTATCACGGTTTTAATTACCCCTAGTTACTATCTAATTATCTCTTACTTTTCTTATTTCTTTACTTTGTTTAATTAATACTTAGGAGGGATTTATTCTATGGGTTTTAGAAACTATATAAATAGAGAGGCATTATCATAGCTTCTTACATATATACCGCAAAGTCTGCTGCGTTAGTAGCCTTTTCCGGACTGCGCTATGTCATAGTGGTCGCGATAGAAACGAGAATAGGCTTTTTATGATGAACACGTCGGTTAGGAACATAGATACTATTGGGATAAATTTATTTTACCCCTAACTTAGGAGCTAATAGGAGCATATCCACTGATCACTTAGTATTAACGGGATAGAACAGAATACCAGATTACCTATACGCGAATTAAATCAATCTTTAAATTACCCTAAAACCAACATATTCCCCATTGGCAAATCTATCACTTCTAAACCTTCTATGCATTGAAATAAGTCCCCAAACTAACAAACGGACCCCCGGATTGCGGTTTATCCATGTTGCTCTAATTACCGTCACCTTATTCCTAATCGTGCCTCGTGATCTCCTATATCCTTGCGACTTGGCTCCTCTACATCGTATTTCCCTTCGTTCTCACCCCAGCTTGCCTAGCATTATTACCAAGGCCAAGCAGCAAAAAAGCTAAATGTGTCTACTCGCTTCCAGGCATCGCGCATCTGCCTTGGTGGCACGCATTTTGCGGCGTCGACCCACCAGCTAACTCCCTCCCCTAAGGAACCAAAACCCGCAGGCCCCTAAGTTAGGTTCTCTACAAGACAAGATTGACTGTCTCTCCTCTCTATGCCGTGGCTTACCTCGTCTTCTTTTCCTAGTAACAATCAAGGGGACAGCAATAGCTCAGGAACTTAAAGCGAAGTCCGCAATTTTTGTCGTCATCTCATCTTATTTTCATCATCCTCGCATAACCCCCTCCAATCTAAACTCGGAACCATGATAGTATTTCGTTTCCTAATGTCCGGCGCAGAGCCAGCGCAAAGCCAAACGGGAATAAAGCTCCCGCAATGGGATAGATAGGCAGCCGATACAGTTAATTAGTCCTAAACTCAAGGGAAGATAGGCTAAAATCGAGCTCATATTGGTGCCAACGGATGGGAACAAAATAGGCCGTGGGGCCCAACTTGCCAACAAATAGTATGGGTCTTGTCCCCTATTGGCCTTTCAACGCGCTAATTAAAATCACACGAAAACAATATCCCCGCCAGGTTTTAGCCAATCGAATAGGCTAATAGTAGATTCGATGCGAATCAAATGTCTTAGCGTTCGATTCGACATTCATAAGACTTGGCGTCGAATGAATCTATTGATTTGACTCCCCATTCGATAGATGTCCACCCCTGCGTTATATATAGAAAACTTATTAAATTTCTTGCCATAAGCCTCGATTTGACCTGCGCTAGGATTTGTCGCGGCTTTTAAGAGGGATCGCCTAATGAGAAAATCTGTGTTAGCTTCGAATCTTAATCCTGACCAGTTCGATAGAGACTAATCCTAAGAGCCCTGGCGATAGCCATTTTATGGAGCAAAAGTGGAAGGTAAAGGATGCTACGGGAGAGAGGGGCGACCTGCGGTGGGTATACTGACCTACGTAGTCTAATGAAAGGCTAATATACTTGATACACACTTTATCTGGACGATGTCAGAGTAGTATTTTATTTGGTTAATAGAGGTAGATAATTATGAGAGAGCTAGCTGATGGTAAGATGCCACCGCGGCAAGGCTGGTTACTGGATCGCTATTTCTTGCAATACGATATCTTTTGAATTGTAGGCCTTTTGTTATTGCCCGGAGCCTGGCTCTCTCTCCGTCTAGTATCCCTTGGACTAACTCGAGCCGCTTCCCCTTTGGAACTTCTAGGAAACCTTCTCGAAGTCGTTGGCCATATCTTCCACACCACGTAAGCTAGACGGAAAAGATCGCGCACATAGCTGAAGTACGTATTGTAAAATAGTATCCTCTTCTAATTCTGTAAAATTACACGAGTTGGGCAAGATATCGCATCGTGTAGGTCGGCTAGCGCGTCGGTCCCAGAGGGTTGTACGAGGAATGTTGTAGATCTTTGCTGCATCTCGTTGCTGCCCTTGTATCGTCTAGTATTAGTCCTATGGGGGCAGCTTCAGTTACTAGTTTATATACCTAGAGTTATCTAATGCAAAACTGCACTAGGGCCTATGCTCTTGGTAAAAGATGATAATAGCCGTCGATATGACCAGGTATAATAGTCGACGTTTGATAAGTTACGTTAAGAAATCTGTAAACCGATTAAATTATGCCCCTGCTGTCGAACTAAAGGGCGTTGTATGCTTCTGCCTCCGGATCTTCTGCTTGCCATCGAGTAGGACCTTGATATACTCGTTTAGGCCCGGTAGATATCTAGCTTCTTTTTGCTTTTCCTTGGCGATCCTCTCGGCGTCCTTCTCCGCCGCTATCGGTGGCCTCGTTGGTAGAGGCTCGCTGCGTCTGCGTGCGCTCTTGACTGCGTTGTAGAAACCTAGATCGTCCTGAATTTGGCGGAGCTGGCCTGGCGAGAGTGAGGAAAGCTGGCCCTGCATGGCTGCGGGGGGGTCCGCGGAAGAGGAGGAGGTATATGGAGGCGGTATATGTATGAATATCGGGATATCGTCCCGAATGCGCTCGCACGTCTAATAGCAATACTTTCCGTAGACGAGGCCTGGATCTGTAGCCCCTGGGCCCAAGGTGAGACTCCGGAGCGCGGAGCCTTTAGAGTCGCTGCTCTATCTGCTATCCCCAATGTCCTAGAGGGATAATTCGTATTGGTTCGGGAATAGTCGATGCGTTCGCCAGAGCAGCTCGATGCCAAACGGCGGGTCCCCTCCACTCTTTTTAGCGGTTACTCCTCTCAGCTAAAAGTCCAAGTAATCCACAGATGCCCTCGCCAACGATCTATTGAGAGCAGGTGCGCGGATCCATAGTAGGCCGTGAGCCTCGTTGATGAACTTCTTATGCTTCTTGACCTCGGCAGTAAGATTAACCTCGAATGGCAGCGTACCTGATTTAATGTACGCCGGGGGGCTCTTGAGATACGTCAGGATGTCGGCAGACTGCCCCGATAGCGTGAGGAAGAGGGTCTGCGCGGCGCGGGGTAGCGAGAACTGTATCTTTTCTATGTCGATGACGTCGCGGATGGCCGGCCAGGGGAAACAGAGCTTCTGGATCCGGGGGGGGACGTGGGGCTCGCGGTCGCGGCACGCGGCGTGGTATGCGGCGCGGTACGCATCCGTGTCTAGCATGAAGGCGTACCATACGAGCAGCACGTCTAGGGGCGGGAGGTAATCCTTGGCTAGCTGGACGGCGACTCTGTCGCTGGCGTGGTGCGCGTATACCGCAGCGTGGTTCAGGACGTCGTTGATGTTTGTCCACTAAGCGGCTAAGCGCGTAACGGCCAGGCCGATCAGGAGGTCCCATCTCTGGGACTCGGGGAGCCTCGTCGGCGCGGCCGAGGTAGTGCGGGGCCTCTACTCGTATGCCAGCGGCCGGTTGACCTCGATATCAAGCGCGCTGGCGCTAAGCCATAGATTCCGGAAGTACTCAAGCAGCGCCAGATAAACCGCGGCGTGGCTAACGTCAGGGTAGGCCAGGGCGGTCTCGAGGTTACCTACATTAGGCTCGCTGGGGATAAGGGCATTAGCGAAGACCCTGGGGTTGGGGATGACGGTCTGCTTGCCGCTAGGCTTGGAGGCCGAGTACGAGGATGGTAGCCGCTAGGAATGGGGATCCATATTGGCCTGGTTCCCCGTGGCGGAGAATGCCTGTCGAACGCGATTGAATAGTGATATGGAAGCCTGATGGTTTTGTGTAATGGTTGTGAATGATAATGGGGAAATCATAATTAAGGGCGCAAAGACTTGAGGAAGTCCCCGGAGGAAATGTGTCTAACGATGGCTGGCTAGTAGCCGGTAGTAGGACTGGCGGGATAGTAGGCTTGGGCAGGGTAGTAGTTATAATGCAGAGCAATAATCTTGGTAGTAGGCTTGTGGCGGGCGGTGGCTAAGCCCACTAGAAAGGCCTGGGGACACAGTCTTGGTAACAGTGTCGTATATCATAACAAGGTTCGTGCGAGGGGATATGAAACTGTTAAAACAAAAATGGGGTTACCCCCAGAAGACTGTTGAGACTTATACTTCAACAGAAACGCGGCCCGTACTTTGGGGTCGCGTACCCGGTTTCATATCCGGCTTGTCGCATCAAGGGTTCCAATCCTGACGATATGAGCTTAAATAGCTATGCCCGAACTCATGGCTGTTTAATTTCTTTTGTTCTTTAAATAATTCTCATAAAATTGACTGGTACCATTAATGATCCCTGTGGAGCCAATTATCTGACAAACAGAGTTGTCTTGGTCGAGCTGGGGTGGCTTCCTGAGGGGTTGTGGGGGCGCGTGATCGGCCGTGCTACGTTTGAGGGAGACCCGAGCGTTGGTCAGTGATCAAACGACCCTCTTTGTGTTGCTCAAGACGTTCATCCTGGCGAGACATTGGATCTGGGAGAGGGATCGTTCCGTCGTTGCAGCCTGATGGCTCGGTGCTGTGGATCATTATTGTGGATCACTCTGTGTGGTACGAGGGAATATCAGACCGCAAGTGGGTCAGATCAAAACAGCGTGTCCGCGATTACGAGAGGCAATATAGGTGTTGGCCAACCATTCGACCAGGCGGGCGTGCGACCACACCCTGGAGTGATCAGGCTGAGCCCAGCAGAATTAAGTGATAAATTGTGCGTGTCCTCACTGGATTCCTGCGTAGCTCTTCGTCTCTTCTGGTCGCTTTCGCCCACTGATATGTCCTTCACGGGAACCATGGCAAGCTCTGAATCGCAGTTGGACGAACTGAAGAGCGCGTGGAACACGTGTAAAGCCCATGACAATGAAAGGTGCAATTTGATCGAGGTAAGTTGCCGCCCATCAGCCCCCTCCAAGTCAGGGAGCCTGCTCCCTTGCTCACCTGGGCTTCTCAGAATCTATTTGCATACATCAATGATCTATCCACGCAGCTTTCCGACGCGCAGTCGGACCTTCGTGACAAGAAAGACTTGCTCCATTTAGAACGTGAGCGTCTCGATGATGCCACAAGGCAGTTGCAGGATTTCCTGCATGAGAAGGTAAGCCATTACAGTCGTTGAAATCCTGTCCAAATTGAATTAACCTGAGGCAGGATGGCCATATGTTTGCGTCTGTGTTGATTGACGGCGACTGTATGCCGGTACGTCCAACCCAATATCCCGCTACTCCTGGCCAGACATCCTCGAATATTCGTCTGACATCTAAGCCTAGTTCAAAGATGACCTCGTGAGTCAGGGCCTCGAAGGGGGTCAGAAGACTGCAAGTCTTCTCAGACAGGCTGTAGACGAGGACCTCAAGTGCACGATGGGCAGCGGGGCCAGCCATGTGAGAGTTATTGTTCGAGTATATGCCAACCTCAAAGGCCTGGCCAAGACTTATAAGGATCACGACATCCTGTCCGACCTAGCGACGCTCTTCGAATTCGTGAGAGGCTTCAATATGGGTGATGATTTGTGTGACTTTGTGGATGCTGGCAACGGTAAAGAGTGCGCAGACGAGAAGATCAAAGGTAGCTCCAACCCTGACCATCCCGTTTCTCTCTCTCTCGCGCAATAGCTGACGATCTTCCCCAAAGCGACTTTCCGGATCAACGTGGTAGACGTCCACTGCCGGCAGATCCTCTTCGGTGGCGCTCCCGACAACGGCTACGCCCGTCTGCTCGGGCCATACAAGGAGGATAAGACGGCCTGTCGACGCATTACGCTGCTCGAAGGACCGCCCTTCGCGAACGAGCTGGCCGATCTCAAAGACAGTTTCCGCACCACGGCGTCGTTCGCCAAAATCTTCCGCAGCGAGAAGCTGCCCACCATGAAGCGTAGAGTTTCGTTCCGCCTCTCGGCACCTGGATCTCCTTCTACCAACTACGCCGCCGCTGCGGCGGCGAAACCCCCACCCGCCTCGACTCCCCAGGCCTCCCCGACTGTACCCGGACGCAGCCTGCTCTTCGGGGTGGTGCACCACAACAGACTGGGCCAGCGCGTGGATGCGCCATTGCCTCAGTACTCCCGTGAGGACTTCTTCAGCCTGAAATCGCGCAAGCTGTGCAATGCGTTCCATCTCCTCGGAGCGTGTCCGTACGAAGATAAATATGGGATTTGCAACCACGACCACGACGGGAAGCTGAGCGACAAGCAGCTGCTTGCCCTGGCTGCTATCGCCCGGCAGTCTCCTTATCAGATGGGCTTAGACTATAGCAGCGCTGCTATCAGATCAATCAAATCAGATCAGGACCCAAATCTAATCTAAATTAATAATTTACTCTCTATATCTAATCTAATTAATTAATTAATAGATATTTAATATATTATAAGTTATATAAAGCTATCCCTAGCTTTAATACCCTACCCTTAGCTCTAACTAGCCTTATTACTTAAGTATAGCCCCCCTAGAGTAATATACCCTCCCCTAATCTAGTTCTTTAGTAATTAAACTGATTTAATACTTAATCTAAGTAATAAATACCTCTACGAGGTAATTATAAGCTTTATAAGACTAAATACTCTCTTATAGTTAATTATTATAACTAGAATAATAAGGATATCTAACGTAAATCTACTTAGATATAAAAAAGTATTCTTATAATTAATCTATTACTAAATAAAGTTATTTACTTACTCTAGTTTAAGCCTATAATATTATTTAAGCTTATTACCTATTACTAAAATCTTAGGCTATTAGCTTTTTACCTATTACTTAAACCTATTTTTCTTAGGTTAAGGCATTAATAATAGCATAATAAAAATACTCTCCTTAGATATATTATTATTATTTAAGTATTAATACTTAAAATAGTTTTTAATATTATCCTTTATATCTTAAAGCTATTATAGCTACTCTAGGGAGGTCTAATTAGCCTCTAGCTACTAGAGACTAAGGTCTAGGTTTAAAATAATAGAGGCCGCAAATAAAGGCAATTATCCGAGGAGAGTATAATACTTATTAAGCTTAATCTAAATATTATTAATACTCGCCTTAATACTTATATACTCTTAACCCTTTATATTAATAATAATACTTATAGAGCGAGTATTACCCTATAGGTAATTATCCCGAGAATATATAGGGAAGGTATCTTTATTAAACTATAGGTAGGTATATAAATAAGCTAGAAGAGTTATTTTGCGATAATAACGTAACGGCATAAGCTTATACCCCTAAAGCCTTAATAATAATTATAATTAGCATAAGGATCGCTTTTAGGTTTAGCTAATTATTAGTAACCGCATAGATATTAATTTTATACCTATAGCTAGCTTAGGCTCCTCTCCTTAGCTTATTTGCCTTACTTCTATAGCTATATAAGCGGGTTTCTTATTATAGAGAGCCTACTAGTCTTCGAGATATTCTAGAATAAACTCTATCCCCGTTATAACCTCCTAGAGCTAGCTATAACCCTTATTTATACCCTATCCCTATATTCTTATTATTATATTATAGATTAGCTCTAAGATATAATAGACTTCCCTAAGGACCTTTTAGTTATTAGAGGTTAAGATATTAGCTATAAGAGGCCTTCTTAAGGCATCTACTTTTAGACCTAGCTCTTAAATAAAGCTATTTAGCTTAGACTACTTAATTAAGGCGTATTTAATTATTATATAGGTTAAATTCTATCTTATAGCATTATTCTATATAACTTTAAGCTCGGCTATTAATTCTTCTATAAGCTTATAAATACCTACTTCTTCTTACTCCTTAGTATATACTTTAAATACTTTAATATATTATAGAGAGGCTTAGATAAACTTAATAATATTATAAAGCTTCCTAATTAGACCCTTAGCTCGCTAATATTCGAGGTCTTCTTTAACCTACTCTAATATATTATAAGCCTTAGATTAAAATTTAAAAGAAATTATATTATCGCTATAAAAGAAAGCTTAGGCAACGAGGTTTAGAATATACCTAAAGTATTATATCCTTTATGCCTTTATATTTACCTAAGTTATTAATATATTAAAAGTAATATAGATATTTCATAAATAAATATTATTATTAATTATATTATTATAAATTAAGACCCTAAGCTTTAAATTAATCCCCTAATTATAAATAATATTCCTTATAATATAGGCGATATTCTTACTAATATAAGACCTAATCTACCTCTAAAAAGCAAATAGCCGGCTTTAGGATATATTACTCTAATTAATAAAATAATTAAAGATTAAAATAAAAGCTAGCCTATTTAGAGAGGTCTAGAGATCAAAGCTAATATATATCTAGGTAATAGCTATATTAAGTTCTTTCTTAATAATTACTTTCTTTAAAGAGACTATATCCTCGAGATCTTTCTTAATTATATTTTAACTCTAGGGCACCTAAAGATAAAGATTAAGATCTAAGTAATAGAATAGCTCTTATAGGTAAATACTCTCGAGGGTAATAAAAGAAAGATTAGAATTAATAATATAGCTAATTAATAGCTCTTTAATCTATATTATCTTCGCTCGGGGAAGAACTAAGGAAAAAAGAGCTAGTTATTTCTTAGATATACTCCTTTAAAGGTTAAGGACCGATAAGTTATTTAATAAGCCTAATTCAAAGGTCTTAGTAACCCTATAAGCTCTAATACTATTAGTAATATCCTTAGATAAAGGAAAGATTACTAACTTATAAAGATAGGGTTATATCAAAGATATTAATTAAGTATTAAAAAATCATAATATACCCTTATTATTATAGAGCTAGTAATACTAAATATCCCCGCTAGATATATTATCTATCCTTAATTCTACTAAGAACTAACTATAGTTTCTAATCTAGCTTCGCTAGCCCTTACTTTTCCTCTTATCTATTACGGCCTAATATATACCTATTATATGCATAAGCAGGACCCCATAATTCCCTACTAATTAAATAAGCGATTACCCTTAATACTAAGTAATTATAGTAATTACCTTATTAATTACCCTAATTACTTATATAATTATTATAATTAGGACTAATAGATAAAGTAATTATAATTAATACCTAAAAGTATATAAAATATACTTATTATACTTTCTTATATAGTAGCTATCTTAGCTATTAATATAACTTAGTTATACTTAATACCCTTAAGTATATTACTAGATATAATTTATACCCTTATTTAAGATAATATTAATAATCCCCTATTAATATAAACCTAATATAACTAGTTTATCCCTTAGATCTAACTATATTATTATATATTAATAGCTCTTATTTAGAGGATTATTTATATTACTTTAAATAATATTAAATATAATAGCTACTTAGGTAAACCCTATTAATAATAACGAATAGGTCTTACCTATTAATTACTTACCTACTATACCTATATAAGCTACCCTAATTAATAAAGAAATAAATAAAGCGAATAGCTCTAATAATAAAGAAGTTAAATAGCTCTAAGCCTAAATTATTATTATAAGCACCGAGATAAATAAACTCTATAAATTTATTAAAAAAATAGATTAAACTTAATATACTTAGAATATATAATACCTAAATAATATCTAAGACCTTAATAACCTAGCTATTATTATTATAAGGGGTAAGGATATAAGAGAAATCCTAAAGCTAAACCTATTAGAGATATTTAATAGAACCGCGTATAAGCTATTAACCTTTCTTATATAGCTATGCGCTTTTATAACCTATTATCTAACCTAATTTACCTTAGTAGCTAATAAAGTCTAATATACTATAAGAAGACTTAAAGGCTATATTACCGCATAGTTTAAACTAGTTATAAGGGAGTATTATATAACCTTATTCGCCGGACTTATATTATAAACTAATAATCTCTATTTAAGCTATAATACTTTTAAAGCTATATTTTAATAAGCTTTTAAAATAATTAATAAGAAAGGATAAGCTAAGAGGGAAATTAAAAACCTTAGATAAACCTAATTAGCCTTAGAATATAAAATAAAATACCTCTAACTCGCCTTAAAACTTAATTAAGATTAAGAACCCTTAATATCCCTTTTCTTTAATAGACTTAAGAAAGAAGTATAAATAGAGCTTTATAAGAAAGATCGACCTAATAACCTAGTTAATTATATCGGTAAGGTAATTAGAATTAATAATTAATAATTTTTATAGAAAAAATTATAAAACCCTAGGTTTAATAGTAATAAGGTAATTAACCCCTAGTTTAATATTAACTAAGGACGATTATAATAACCTAATATATCTTATAGAACCTACGTAGGACTTATATAGCTTAGAATTACTTAATAAGGTAAGTGGGATTATTATAGACTTAAATATTATTATTACTATAAAATAAATTATATCGAGAAGATCTATTATAAGAAGTAATAAAATATCCGGGAAAGATATTATTAGCCTTAATAATAATTATAATTCCCCGAGGGTAAGAAATAAATAAGATTTATATAAATTAATAATAAACCTTAGATAATTATCTATATAACTAAGACCCTTAGAATAATAAGATAAGGATATAATAAGACTAGCCTTTACCTAGGAGAAGTTATTATACTATATATATAAATATACCTTACCTAGGAATAGGCAGAGTATAATATTAATATTAGATAAAGCTATGCCGATAGGCTATATAAGGCTAAGCG
>NW_003315726.1:0-19468 GCF_000151355.1 Fusarium vanettenii 77-13-4 | reverse complement strand
AATTATAAACTTTTTATTATATATTATAAAGAAATAAATATATAAATAAAATATATAAATTAGATATTAAAATAATACCTTTAATATTATATTAATTATAAATAAACTAACTAAGTCGAGAAGCTATTAGCTACTTAATTAGCCTATAATATAACTATAAATAAAAATATAAAAATTATATTAATATATATTAATTTTAGATTTATTCTAAATATTTATTAATAATTATAAAATATTATTATTAACCTTAAGGTAATCCTCATTAATAATTAATTATATAACTTATATAAAGAAATATAAATAAAACTTAAATTTATAAAAAATAAAATAATAACTTATACTAATAAGAAAAAGATTAAAGAATTAACCTTCTTAAAGAGAAATATAATTTACCTTATAATAAAAAATATTAAAATAAAATAATAAAATAAAAAATTTAATTATAAATATATTAAACCTTATAAAATTAAAAAAAAATCTTAAAATATAATTATAAATTAAACTTATTACCTAAGGTTAAGCTATATTTAATTTTTTATATTTTATTATTTAAATTAATATAAGATATTATTTAAATAAAAATAAATAATAAACCTAATATAGACGTTAATAGACTAAAATAATATATTATAAAAGCTATTCTTAATATAAATAAGATTAATAATAAAATAATATATTTTATTAAATAAAAAAATTACTTAGACTTAGAAAATATATAAGAACCCCTAGAATACCTTATTAATATATAATACCTTCTAAAAAATTTCTATTAATAATATTAAAAATAAACTTATTAAGATTAATTATATCTTAATTAATTAGGTTAATTACCCCTAAGGAATAGGCCTTTATTATAATAAATAATTTATTATAAAGCTTACTTAATTTATTTAAAATATAAAAGCTATAATTAAAAGCTTTATTACCTCGCGCTTTAAGAAGATACTTTTATTAATAAATATAAGCTAATTTAGTTATTATTACTTCTAAAGTAGCCTTTACTTTTACCTCTTTATTTTTAAGCTTTTTATATTTATAAATATTTTTCGCGATTATAATATTAGCTAAAAATATAAAAAGGTATATATATAAAAAAGGACTTATAGAAAGAAGCTATATTAATATTATTATATATAACCTTAGTATTTATATAATTAAAAATAATAATTAAAATAATTAGATATTATTTTATAAAAAAGACCCTAATAAAAATATTAAATATAAAGTATAATTTTAGACCTAAAGGTATTAATATATATTAAAAGACCTTATGCCTTAGAAAGTTTATAGAAAAAAATAATATATTTAAAAACCTAGCTTAATATTATATTAATATAAAAGGAATTTTTATAGGTCTAAGTTACTTATTTATAACGCTTAGTTGCAAAAAGTAATCTTAAGGATAAAACTAATAGAGGGGAGACCTTATATTATAGCTATAATATATACTAAGCGGGGAAATATAATAATATTATTTAACTAAGTATAGGACTAAAAGGACTAAACTTTATTCTTATTAGTCCCTAGACTAATAGCTAAGAACTAAGGTCTTACCCTAGACTAATATCCTTATATAATAGTCTAAGGCTTAATTACCTAAGTATATAAAATATATTTATTATATTTTCTTATATAATAATTATTTTAGCTATTAATATAACTTAGTTATACTTAATACCCTTAAGTATATTACTAGATATAATATTATACCTTTAAGGCTATATAATATAATCTAGTACTAATATAAACCTATATGACTAGTTTATCCCTTAGAAATATCCTCTCGTCATAGGACCGAATGTCGCTCGCATCAGTCCAGGGACCGAACGTCGAATGCATCGGTCCTACCCTGGACCGAACAAAGAGAACATCGGTCCAAGGGTTAACCACAAAGTATATAGAACACACTCATTGCACTTTCCTATGTAATAGCTACCTCAGCTATTAATATAACTTGGTTATACTTAATACCTTTAAGTATATCACTAGATGTGACACCCCTTATTCAAGCACAGCGCGACTAGTCTTATCTGCCAATATAAACCCAGCACGACCGGTTTATCCCTTGGGAATATACACGATCGTCACAGATCTGAGGTAACCAAATACGCACAAATTAACGCCTCTGCTTTGCTTGTTTAGAGTTTATTCTTAGTCTCTCTATTGCTTTCTATTTGCGCTTGTAATGGAAAGAAATGATGCGCCGAAGTGTCCGGAAGCATACCTGATTATCGATTGCAGAAGATAATACGGCCTATGAGATAAACCGATCTTTGCGAACAAGACATATAATATATCGCCTTTTATATGCATTAAGTGCCCAGGGCCGCCCAGACCGGGGTTTACTTTCGACGCTTCTTGTCTCTGCAAAGCGTTTCTTAATTGCCCTGACAGCCTTATGGTCGGTGCCTATCTTGCTCGCGACTTGGCGCTAAGACATATCGGCCATTCGTATACCGATCATTGCGCCTTTCGCAACGGGACTCCATTCTTGGCCTCTCTGATGATTTGCGGTCAGAATGGTACTGAATTTATGAGGATTAGACATTGTTGTGATGAATTATGTGTGTTAGAAGAAGGAGAGTGAGTCGGCGTCATTACGCGTTGAGATGCGGGGCGCGTCAGGTGGGGGCAGACTTTAGTCACATAATTGTACCTTATCTTGTAACGTTAGGTGTTACATTCGGGGGACCGAACTTGACCTCGGCATTTGTTCACGACTGAATATATATATTAGCCCCATATGATGACAATCAAAATGGCACTGCTTTCAAAGTTCTAGAGAAAAGTGGCTAACCCACTCCGTTGCAAGTTCTTGCGCAGTGACGCTGCACTGGCCGTCGAGATATGGGACCGACGGGTTTATCGCCAACCCTCAAACATGCGATTCACACCTACACATGATACGTACACCCCTATTGCTAAGCTGTGTGTTATAGTTCTGACCCTTTCGTCGCAGCAGCGGGAGCTTTTCCCACCCAAACCCGGCGGCCCGGCCGGCGCGCGGGTCCAACAAAGTTTCGAGGTGCACTTTGTTGAGTCTTTGGGTGTAACGTGTTCCGTCGGTCCCAACCCCAGGGTAGGTTGGTAAAGAGTGGGATTGGAAAGCAAAATACAGGAATAACACAGCGACACACATCACTCACTCACTCACTCACATGTGAATCCTCAGTGTGTGGACGATCCATCTCGCATCACCTTGCTCTCAACTTCTCCTTCCTGTCCCTGTCTTTTCGTCTTCCTTCTCCCGCATCTTCATTCTTTAACATCATCACGAGCAAGGATGTGTTGTTTTCGACTCCTCCCCGTTCCTGTTGCACTGCTAACCCAACTCCCAAGGGAAAATTGCCTCCTGTAACCCACATACTCGCCTGGATTCGGGTCTGACGTGAAGCCTTTTGGCACCACCCCAACAAACCGACGACCTGCCGATCCATCCTTTCTCTCCCTCTAGAGCGCCTTACTATCTATATCCTAGCTTCCACCTCCCATTTCGCTTTCGGAATACCACCCTCATCGTGGTTTTTCGCATTGGGTGAAGAGTCCTGCTAGTTCCTCGTCGTGGTCGACTCTCCCTCAAGCAGTCCCACCACTTGTTTGACCACCGCTCAAGATGTCGTCGTCGTCTTTGGCCAGCAAGGAGGCCGCGGCCTTCCCGGACGGAACCATCGAATACGAGCCGCTCCGAAGCAATACCAAGTATAATCCCAAGAAGGTTCACATTGCCGACACTCCAATGACTTGGCCCAACATCCACCTCCACATTAACTGGCTCAACACCACTCTCATCATCATCATTCCCATCATCGGCTTTATCTCTGCCTACTGGGTCCCTCTCCACCTCTATACCGGCATCTGGGCCGTCATCTTCTACTTTAACACCGGCCTTGGAATAACTGCTGGTGAGTCCGTTGTTCAAATGTGTTCCAATCAAATGTCCTCTCCTTCCGCTAGTTGTTGATACTGACCTTCCCACCATTTTGTAGGTTACCATCGTCTTTGGGCTCACACCTCCTACAAGGCCACTACTCCCCTCAAGTTCTACCTGGCTGATGTCGGTGCTGGCGCTGTTGAGGGCTCTATCCGCTGGTGGTCTTACGGCCACCGTGCTCATCACCGGTACACCGACACCGAAAAGGACCCCTACTCCGTCCGCAAAGGTCTTCTCTACTCCCACGTCGGGTGGATGGTCTTTAAACAGAACCCCAAGCGCCAGGGTCGAGCCGATATCACCGACCTTAACGAGGACCCTATCGTTGCCTGGCAGCATCGCAACTACTTCAAGTGCGTCATTTTCATGGCCCTCGTTCTGCCTACCATCGTCGCTGGTTTCGGTTGGAGCGACTGGCTCGGCGGTTTCGTCTACGCCGGTATCCTCCGAACCTGTTTCGTCCAACAAGCCACGTTCTGCGTCAACTCCCTCGCCCACTGGCTCGGTGAGCAGCCTTTCGACGACCGAAATTCACCCCGTGACCACGTCATTACCGCTCTCGTCACCCTAGGTGAGGGCTACCACAACTTCCACCACGAGTTTCCTTCGGACTACCGAAACGCCATCAAGTGGTACCAATATGACCCCACGAAGTGGTCCATCTGGATCTGGAAGCAGCTCGGCCTTGCCTACGACCTGAAGCAGTTCCGCCAGAACGAGATCGAGAAGGGCCGTGTCCAGCAGTTGCAGAAGAAGCTCGACCAGAAGCGTGCCACCCTCGACTGGGGTATCCCCCTGGAGCAGCTCCCTGTTGTCCACTGGGATGACTTCGTAGCCGACTCCAAGAACGGAAAGGCCCTCGTTGCCATTGCTGGAGTCATTCACAACGTCGCCGACTTCATCAAGGACCACCCCGGCGGCAAGGCCCTCATCTCTTCCGCTGTTGGTAAGGATGCCACCGCCATCTTCAACGGCGGTGTATACAACCACTCTAACGCCGCCCACAACCTCCTGTCAGCCATGCGTGTGGGTATCCTCCGCGGTGGCTGCGAGGTTGAGATCTGGAAGCGCGCCGAGTTCGAGAACAAGGACGTCACCTACATGAACGACTCGGCCGGTCAACGCATCGTCTGAGCTGGTGCCCAGGTCACCAAGGTCATCTAGCCCATGGCCAGTGTTGCGCAGGTGTCCGATGGTTGTCAAACTTTGATATCTCCCGGAAAGTGCGCTTGACCTGCCCCGGCCCCCGGCTGGCCTGCGCACTGTCGGTCGCTCTGGGTTCCTGACTTTGGCGAGGCCGGCGCTAAGACCGAAGGTTGGTGATGTTGATGAATTTTTTTTTTTCCTTTAGGATGTCTTTGAGGTGTCGACGGCTATGTTTATTGTAGCGCCTATTGCTATTAGTTGCGGCTGCTTTTCAGCGGGGCACACTTGCACCGTTACTTGATCTGAGGTGTGTCTTTCGAGGAGTCCGTTCAACATCTGGGCGTTGCCGCCCGAGTGGGGGGTCAGCGACTCATTGATGGACGTGCATCTTCTTTCTCGAAGTTGTTGGCTTTCCTTTTACCGCTGGAAAACTTGTTGTATATGTCTTGTGTCATCGCAGTTGAGTTGTCGTCGATGGCGGCTGCTGAACTGCCCGAGGAGACCAGACGTTCTAGGCCGAGACTGGCAGTGAAGGCAGGCGAAGAGACGCCGGATGCTACTCATGATAGTTCTGGTTTTAGGGTATCCCCCATACTCCATGCAAAATCTCACATTTTGGAGAGAGGTTCTGTATTTCGTAGTGTATTCATGTGATACACAGCGTCGTTAGATCATCCTGATCGCCCAGCGCTAAATGCTCTGATCGTTGATCCCGCGAATCTTTGTGGCTAAGGTGTTCATGGATCTTGATCCCCATCATGCAACTCTGCTCACGTTATACGTGTGACTATGGGGCGAGTAAGTCCTTCATTGGGCTGTTGCTTCGAACCATGTTGTTACTAATAGATGCCTCGTCGAGCGAACACCTAAAGCTACAATACGCACATAAAGCATTCGTGCTAGGATATAAATCACAATAGCGGTGTCATTGTTCTCCTCTCCTTTGCCCGTCTCCATCTTTTTTCATCATCTCTCATCTTCAGGGCGAATTCTTCAGACACTCATCGATTTCCTTCTTGAACTTCTTACGAATGACTTTCCGGTTCAGCTTATGCGTGGCAGTGACAAGTCCCTGGGTATCGGTCAATATGGCTGCACCTAGATAGCTCTGGGTTGTTTGAGGCTTACGCTTGGTGGGGTCCACTCCTCATCGGTGATGACGACGCCGGACACAATTTCCATGCCAGCTAGGCCAGAGCGCTTGCCGGTACTCTGAAGATCCTTGAGGATGAGGCTGCGGACCTTAGGGTCGTAGTACATGCTGTGCTCATCTACGCCTAGGCCCTTAATCTTCTCAACGAGAACGGTCTCGTTGGGCATGATGACTGCGATGGGGCGGGAGTGTTGAGAGTCGGCGTGTACCATAACGTTTATTATGGTTTGGGTGCCTCGGTAGACAGACTCGAGCTTCTCCAGGGCGATATACTCACCGCCCTGCGTCTTGACAAGATTCTTGACACGGTCGATGACTCGCAGATGGCCGTTGTCGTCGAACTCGCCGATATCACCAGACTTGAACCACCCATCGCGAGTAAGGGCCATATTCGTCTCCTCGGGGTTGTCATAGTACTCTTTCATGGTCGGAACACCCTTAAGCCATATCTCACCCTGAGGAACCTCTGCGTCCGTCGAGTATCCAATATCGGGAGTGGAGACCAATTTCACTTCAATAGCAGCAGGGACAGGGCCAATTGCATTGGGTGAGTACTCAAGTGGGCAACCCAAGGCGCCGTTGGCACAACTTTCAGTGAGGCCATAACCAGCCAGCATAGGGGCGAGGACCATGGACAGGAAGTGCCTGGTGCCGGCGGAGATGCCGCTAGCACCGTTCATGGTGAATCGAAGTCGGCCACCAGTCAGTTCCCGAACCTTGCTGAAGACGATGTTGTCAAATATCCCAGCTCCGGGGAGCTTGTTTTTAGACATGAAGGTCTTAAAGCTGAAGGCGCTCCAGAAGAGCGCCTTGACGACAGGGCTAGAGGCGTCGAGCTTGGCTATGACGCCCTTCTTGACGGTTTCCCAGATCTGAGGAACCCCGACCATGACAGTGGGCCTGAACTCCCGCATATCACCAGCGCAGTTCTTCACTGAGGAGTCGGCGAGCGTTCTGGGGTTACCGTATCCGAGGGTTCCGCCAATGAACAAGACGAGGTTCTCAAGCGCCATCTCGAAGACGTGGGCTAAAGGCAGGTAGGCAAGCACGTCCTCCTTGTCGCTAACGCATTCTTCAACACAGGTATAGAGACCGGTAACTATAGCCGAGGGAGTCAGTCAAGCCCGTACATGGGGCAAGTAGTGTGTAAGGATAGGATTGCGAATATACCTCCAGCAACGAGCGCCTCGTGCGTGATGCAGACCCCCTTGGGAGGACCGGTAGAGCCGGAGGTGTACATAATGCAGTAGAGGTTGGGGCCTTTGGCCGGCACCGGATCGACCGGGTTGTCCTCGCCCATCTTTCGCAGCTCCTCGAATGTCAGAACCTTGAACTCGGCGTGGGCGTGCTTGAACTCTTCGATCTCATCCCCAGTCGCGAATATGCAGCCCTCGTTGACAATGATGGTCTTGACGTTGGACTTCTTAAGGGGGCGGGCGGCAATCTGGAGGAGGTGAGGGTCGACGTACATAGCGTCGGCCTTAGTCTGGAGGAGGGTGTGTTCAAGGCCGCTTTCGCCAAGTGTATCGTAGGCGGTGACTATAGAGATAGACTGGGAGGCGCAGCCGTGGGACATGGAAATCCAGCTTATGCTAAGGAGATTGTGAGCGCGATCCGACGTGAGTTGACCACAGGAGAAACATACCTTGTGGTACCGAAGAGATGAAGCTTGTGCTTCGATGTCAGGCCTAATCTGCGCAAGCCATAGCCAACCTGAAGTGCAAGCTGCTCGTACTCCTTGAATGTCAAGTACGAAAATTTTGAGAGCTCGAATAATTGCCACTCCTTCTCGAGCTCCTGGATCTCGCCGTCAACGACCTTCTGGACCTTCCTCCTCTCCTTATACAACTTAACGAGCTTCCGGGAGCCGACGGCGCGGTGGTTGGGGTAGACGCGCGCGCTACGGCGGACGATATCGAATACGGTGTGGACGTCGTTGACGGGACGGTCGATGAGGCCGTCCTTGGCTCGGGGATGGCGACGCGGGACGGTGCATCAACTGCCCATAGGAGCTTATAGCGCTGTTACGGGTAACCAAGCCGTAACATCTTAGTCTAGACTGACACGTATTAAGAGAAGTAAATAAATCCTAAAAAGCACGGTCTAATTATATTAGATAGAGTAGGAAGAAAATTAAGATACTACTTTTTATTTAAGGCTTTAAAGTAATAACAAAAGGTAGCTTGCTAACAGACACTCTAGGTAATAACTCTAATTAGCTAGACTACTTATTAGGTTCTAGATAAGCTATAAACACATACTTATTAGCCTAGCTAGTTAGACTTCCTTATTATATTATATATTAAATATATTAAATAGCATTTTAAATCCAGGATTTTATATGTATTTAATTTGAATTATGATTTTAGCTTAACGTATATGTGTGACGGCAGTCACAGCTGTGGGCACCTTAGCCACTGCGCCACGGGGCAAAAGATTGTGCTATAATCGCTATTGTAGCAATTACAGAAGGTGCAACAACTACCTATAGGGCTTACAGCGCTGTTACGGGGGACCAAGCCGTAACAATATGCATAGCTTGCGTGACAAACAAGTATACGTGACAGAATGTATATTTACCTTAAAGAATAAAATTAAGGAATTTCTTAAAATTTAAAATATAGCTTAAAATATCTATAATTTTAATATTATATCTATTATATAATAACTTATCTTATATAATCTTTAAAAAAAATCTAAATAAATCCCTTATAAGGTAGTATATAAAAAAGGAAATTCGCACTATGTACTTAGCTATATCCTTATAAAGGGATTTTTTTAAAAATATAAAAAAATTATTATTAAATTTCCTAGAAAGTTAGGTTTATAAAACTACTCTTTTTAGGCTTATAGCTATTTTTCTTATACTAGCTAAGTAGTATAGGGTAAGCTATTTTTTGCGGTACAGTGCGCTGTCACGCATGCTTGTTTGTGTTACGGCTTGGTCCCCCGTAGCAGCGATTGAAGCCCTATAGGCAGTTGAAGCACCTTCTGTAATTGCTACAATAGCGATTATGGCCCAATCTTTTGCCCCGTGGCGCAGTGGCTAAGGTGCCCACAGCTGTGACTGCCGTCACAGTTTGTCACGCAAGCTATGCATATACGTTATTTAATTAATTTATTTAGCAGTTGTTTGATTACATTTGATCTATGGGCAGCGCTAGGGATACTCGGGTTACGCGTAATTATGGCAGTGTATAGGTCCAGAAACTACTTTCTCATAAGGTACCCCACCAAAAGTGTTGACACTGGAGGTTATGATGCGCATAGTAATATCGTGGCCAAATTATCTAACTTCGCATGATCGCCGAGGCCTTTTAAACTGGCAACTAGGAAAGGATTATCGACAAGACCCACAACTCTTCAAGAAGGGGTAGAAGTCCGCCGCAGCGATACGGCGCTATTCAGACGCTATCCAGCTATGTAGCCACACCACGCTGGACCAATCTCCGAAAGCTCTGAGCAATGGAGACGTTAATGCTTAAAAATGGAGGAAATAAGGTCTCGGTAGGATGAAGCGGAGACTTAGGACGAACGTCTTTCACTCAATGCACAATACATGCGCTGAAGCAGAGAAGGCAATGTCTCGGTTGTCGCCCCGTTTTATTGGGGCCCAGGGAGGACTGCATAGGTGCCACAGATAGACGGTATCCAGCGCGTAATCCAAGCATCGAGTACATCCGCCCCATCGTTATGATTAACTTGAGCTGACCTGAGGAGCATTATCGCGATCCATGGCCCGGGTACCGAATCGCCGCGAACGTGGGACGTTAAAGAGAACGAGGGACGTGCAATTAACTGGCTAGCCGACACCATCACTGAGAAAAGAAGACGCGTCGAGTTTGAATAAACAGTGAGAAATAGAACTATAGTTAGAAGATGAAGCATTGCCAAGCACGAAACAAGGAGAAATTGCTCCGAGGTGGAGGGACAGAGGAGCAAGATGATTGAGTGTATGTTTTCCTCAATCTGAAGGCAACTTCATGTTGCCACTAGGCTCGTGATTTGCCTATCCATATCTTCCCAACGGCCCCGCGAGTTCGTCCTGACTTGAATTCTCCGTTGGTTGCATCTCGATCGAGACAACATCGGCTGTTGTATCCTTTCTCGCTTCCAGTGACTGCGACATCCCCTCATGACTCGAGTCAATCTGGCTCCACTGCGATGGGTGTCGTGCGCGGCTGAAGACGCTAGTCTTGGTTCGAGTTGCGCTGTTAGGGCCTTTGCTTCTACCAGAACTCCGTCCAAATGCTGACTGGATGCTCGCCCAGGGCAACAGCTTGATGATAGGCCGGAGAGATGCAAGGCAGACGCTGACAACACCGCAGCAGTTTTCCACTATTGTCCAAACAACTGAATTGTCCATCGTCCAGTTGATCGGAAACGTGATAAAGTCGACAAGGATCAGGAGGCGCAGGCGCACAATCGAGGTAATGACAACACTAAATACAGTTAGTTTACTATCTGGTAAAAGATACGGTATTGTTTACAATCCACCCAGCAGGAAGAAGAATATGATGAAGACTTTCTGCGTCATGGTGATGTTAAGCTGCAAGACCTGCGGTACAGGCAGCAGGACCAGGACCAAATCGGCGACGATGTTTGGAACAGACGTCCCAAAAAAGAAGCCATTCAAGTTGACGCACTTGACTCCTGGTTTAGCTTTCGCCACAGGATCCCAAGCTGCTTCGACGGGGACGCATTGCAGTATCGCAACGATGAACTAGATGCAGCATGTCAGCACCATGAACCATATGCAGCGTCCAAAAAAAAAAAAAAAGTCTAACCGATGCGATGAACCAGAGAAGGATGAAGCAGCCGATGACTTGGATCGACCGTCGCATGTAGTTGGACGAAGAAAATACCCTCCAGTAGAAGCACATTATGGACAGCTTAAGAGAGAGCTGGTTGAGGTAGTAAAACAATTCTGCCACATAAGCGCCCTTTGTGTTGTAAATCATGAGTGCCGTATCAATCTTTCGCCTACCGTCGAGGATATCATCATGGGGGATGCCTAAGAAGTAGTAAGTTGTATGCCATCTATAATTGAGCGACTGCACGCATACAAGCGATAACACAAGCACAGAACCCGCCAGTCACCAACTAAAGCAGTCCGTCAGCCCATGGCGCATGAGGTACTCGGGAAACACACACCAGTCCAGTGGCCGCCAGCCAGTCGTCCCACCAGAAGGAATTTTTTGATATCCGTCGACTGAGGAATCGCAGGAGGACAGCTATAGTCGCTAGAGGATAGCAGATAGCCAAGACGGTGATGGTCCGCGCCCGAAAGGACTTGGTCATGAGTTTGATGTCGGAAACGTCAAGGTCGGCTGCCATCTTGTCGGTGTGAGAGTTCGGGCAGGCTGCAGTTCCGCGTCGAAAAGATTGGTCAGAGCAAACCAGGGAGGGAGCACTGGCTTTTGCAGATTTCTTGTACAGACGGATCCTGGCGAACTTGCTTTTGACAGGGGCCACCCGGGGAGCAGGGTCCAAGTCAGCAAGCTTCCTCACGAGTGGAACGGAACTTGCCACTGACTTGGCTGAGACAATGTCCAGCTTTCCGTTAGGTTCATCCTTATTGTGCAACCTTCAGCATGCTGATCACCAATGTATGAAACGTTGGCTCATTCCGTCGAACGCCTCCGCCGCGGAAAGTAGACCGGTGCAAGGACCCTGACTCGAGCCGCCTTTAACACAATTATATTGTTGATCAATCAGATCAGCAATTGCTAGTATTGGGGCGAATATCCCGTCTTATTCATCTCCCGCTAACTAAATGACTCCAACCCCTAGCGCCAGGCCTAACAGCTTATTTCTGTCCGCTCAAGCCTCGGGTAACACGGGTGGCGATGCCGGCGCTAGCGACACTCTTCCGCGGAACTTGATCCCGGTTGAGCAGATTGGGGAGGAGGAGTACGATCCCTGCTAGAACCAAAGTTAATTGTTGAGGCCCTAATGCGCTGTCATGTTGTTGGACGGAAGAGTGTACATAAGGCTGCACTCTGGTACTGAACGGGGGATCAACACAATTAAAATACACAAGAGTGAAGGTACACAAATTACTATATATTTTAACCGATTCTTTTCGTCATTATAATTCATGACTTTGCGCTTACCTACTATTGTGTGAGATTTTTCGTACACCCTGCTCATACTGATATTATGATCGGGGTAATACGGGGCTTGGTATGAGCGGGAATCACACCAATCTAGGCTACCGTCGGACTTGACCGCTCTGCCTAATTTACGGCGGGTTCCCACGACCTACTGCACACTTTGACATCAATCCCGCATGAGGCTCATTCTACTAAGCCAGGGACCCTGAAGATCGTCCAGCACGAGCCAATTGGGATGCCACTGAGTCCTTAATTGCGGCAATTTCGGCGTCGAGATGTGTTTTGACTTATATAATGCCTCCCCCGTGGTTGCCGCCCCAGTCTCAGTGATGTGCCATCGTTCTCGACACTAATTTTGTTGCAACGCCTCTTGGCAGGAATCAATATCTCCCAACGCCATGAAGCCCCTTTCGTTGCTTACCGGCCTTCTTGGTATGGTTCATGCAGCTTCATTGAAGCTCAAGGACACGTCGTGTACCGGCCTGGTCAAGACCCAAGATGGAGTCCATCTCAACTACACGCAAAGCGGGCCGCTCAACGGTCCGCAGATCCTTTTCATCCCCGGCTGGCGACAGACTGCTGCAGAATGGAAGAAGCAAGTCAAGTACTTCTCTTCCGCCGGATACCGCGTCACAGCATACGACATGCGCGGCCATGGCGAGTCTGAAAAGCCAGACTTTGGATACCGCATCAGCCGTTTCGCTGCTGACTTGAACGACCTGCTGAACCAACTCGACCTCAAGGACGTCAGCATCGTCGCTCACTCTATGGGGTCCTCCATCTCGTGGGCTTGGTGGGACCAGTACCCCGAGGCTCGCGACCGCATCAGCCACTTTGTCTTTGTCGACCAATCCTCCGTCCTCACGGCCGACCCTCACTGGACCGAGGCCCAGGTGAAGCAAGTATCAGCACTGTTCACTCCGATCGGAGTCTATGACCTCGCATTTAACATGACGGACGCCACGCCGCCCTTTGTCAGAAGCATGTTCACCGATTCCATCTCCGAGGCCGATTTCGAATGGGTTCTTGCTCAGAACAGGAAGATCAGCGATAAGAACGCTGCTACCCTTGTCATTGATCATGCATTCAGGGATTGGCGTGACGTTCTCCCCCGGATCGACGTCCCCTCTTTGGTTATTGCTGGCGAGCTCAGTGTCAACGCAGCTCCGGGTATCGCATGGGTGGCAGCACAAATACCGGGCGGTAGAGCATATACTTTCACCAAGGCGGAGAAGGGCAGCCACTTTATGTTTTGGGAAAACCCTGCGAGGTTTAATAGCATTGTTGAAGGCTTCATCACATCTTGAAATGCTTTACAGTACCATATATAGTCACTCATTTAACACCCACTCTTTTGCTTTGCTAGACTAATCTTTTCATGATAAAACATATATAAAACTCCGAGAGGTATATCGGCCATGTATTATTTCTCTTATATACAAAAGTTACCCTTATTATAAGGTAATATATAGTGCATCTTTACTAGCTACAAGCCTAGCTATAAGCTTAGCTATAAGTAAGTTATGTGACTTAATCTGTTGGATTGGGCCCTGTACAATAGCTCTGAGGGTGGTCACGTGCCTTCAATCGCCGGCCGGGTGATCTCCGGATAGTCGGCAGACTAGGCCCAATTAGGAAGGCCACGTCGTGGCCCAAAAGGGAAAGAGGGAATTCCCTTAAGAACAACAACACAAGCAATACACACAGGTTCAAGGATAAGCCCGACTTATCAATAGGTTCCCCTTATGTACCTCCTTGTTGATAGGGGTTGGTATAGGGCGGGGTACTTGCCGGAGCTCCTTGATAATTGAAGGGATACTAAGGACTAAGCCTTTATAATAATACATAACTCTTCTTAAAGCTTACTTAACTCCTCTAAGGTATAAAAGCTATATTTAAATACTTTAGTTATTACTTCTTGCCTTTAGTAATCGCGGGCTCGCTGCTGTGACCTGAGCCCCACTTGCCGTCTGGCCTCATTACTCCATTCCACAGAGAGGGGTCCATTCACGTCTTCGTTTCTGTCTGATCAGCATGCATAAATGTCCTCATGCGTTGCTACTTTTCTTGCCGCCTATTGTCCCCCACCTTGCTTGTCAGCTCCCTTTCTCCTTGCTTACGCGAAGACCTCCAACGCGTACTTTGCAAGGATCTAAACCAATTACGGTTAGCAGATCACTTAGCTTTTAGCTGCAATATAATAATAACAGCCCTCTACTAAAATTTTGAAAGATTTAGATAGTGCGTTAGCAGTGGGGCAAGTACGCGTTGGAGGTCTTCGCGCAAGCAAGGAGTTATGATAGATTCTTGTGCCGAAACCGTCGACAGCTGCTTCACGTGGCTGCCGCCATTATGCCGGTACTTCGTTTCTCTCTTCTCATTCGTCCGTGCTCCACAGCCCATATTCTCCTTAGGCGGTCAATCGCACTAGACCGTACCCATCTCGGCCCACGCGTATAATAAGCCAAATGCGACGAGTAGCCCCACACTCGTAGACGCGCTAAATTTTAAGAATCGCGGGTACTGCCTGAGGAGTTAGGCCCGCCGACTGAGGATTAAGGGTGCGGCAATATTAGGTTAAAATTAGGCACTCCAAAGTTACAAGACTAGACGTCGAGTGATTATCGCACGTCTAAACTATAGCTACTCTCGAACTGAGAGCATTAGAGAATAAGAAAACACCTATATAAGCACCAATATCTTAATCAGACCCAAATGCTGGCCGCCGAACAACTTGCAGCTCCTCATCGGAGCCTGCTTCGTGCCATGCGTCACCGATGATTTCTCCAACCACCTGTTGACCGACCTAGCTCCGTACGTGTCCCAGTTGGCCCGGTGCCACCCATGGACTGACAGGACATTGCATCTAGGCTGCTAGCCCTCTTCGGGGAAAGGGTCACCATGCAGTTTCTAAGCAAAGCTATGGGCTAGGCCGACAATGTTATTCTGGCAGTGGGCCCGCTAGAAATCACCGCTATCGTCGGCGCCATCAGGGTCGGAGGTCCGTCGTGGCTCAGAGCCATCATTGGTAGAGCGAGGGAGAGCCGTGCTATCCCCGTTCCGGCCACTATTTGGTTAGCGTACTAGCACGTCGGTTTTATTCCATAGTCAGCTTTCACGTCTCCTTCGTATTCTTATACTAGCCATATCGAGATAATCGAGCTTCTTCTCGCTCTAGGCGCTATTGCCGAGAAGCAATATTATGCCGGCCGAAGTCCAATATGGTAGTCGCGGCGCGCCGGCAACGTTTTGCAAGAAGGATTTTCACGCTCTAGCTCAGAATTTACATATTATGAGTGGACCTGAAGCTTTTGTCATCCTTCTCTTTACATTTAGTAGCGAAACTTTCGACATCTCTACCTTATAGACCAGTAGGACGGCCGAGCACAGTATACGTCGAAAAAGACAACGGCAAAGCAAGCCCTGTTGAAATGAGCATGTTGAGTTGATTAGAAGAGAAAAAGACTAGCGCTAACCAGCGGAAGCTCTTGACAAGATGACATCCACATCCAAGCCACCAATGGATCGGAATAGTCATTGATCCGTTAAACCACGGATCTCAACAATATGGCCTCGTTGATTGAGTAATGGATTTCGGTCTCAACCCCGAAGAGCTCTCTAATGATTTACTCTTCGTTATTTGTGCTCGTTATGGGGAGGAGAGACCAGAGAGTGCCTTCATAGCAAAGAGGTAATCTGCTAGGCAAACTAAGCAATGCATAGACTACCATAACTAGCGCGTTTCCTATATAAGCTCTGCCTTCCTTGTCTATAAGACTCTTAACCCTTATAAAATAAAGCATTCTAGATCCAAAGTTATACTCTAGACGCTACGGAATATTATACTTTGTCTCTCCTTACCTGGCAGACCTGCCACGAAGAGAACCGACGGAGATACTAGCCTATTGCCTCCTAATAAGAGATCTAGAACCTAGCCTATATCACTAGAGAAACTATAATAACTTTATATAGCTAGGAGGTTATTTAGAGAGTTAATTAGCTAGCCTTACGTAGTGCTAGGGACGCTAATTCTATTAACCTAATAAAGGTCGCGGCTCTTCTAGGAATTAGCTTCTTTACCTCCCGCGTAGCTAATGACCTATTTAACCGCCTTATATTCTAATCTATCTACTATCTATCACAGCCATGACATAAGCCAGGCGGGGAAATATAGCAGAAACACTCTAACTAAGCAAGGGACCGAAGGGACCGAATATCACCTACATTAATCTAAGGACTAAATATTAGAAATATTAGTCTTACCCTAGACTAAACCTAGAGAATATTAGTCTAAAGATTAACTATAAGTATATAAAACGCGCCTATTATACTCCCTTATATAGTAATTACCCTAGCTATTAATATAACTTAGTTATACTTAATACTTTAAGTATATTACTAGATATAACTTATATTATCTTTTAAGGCTATATAATATAATCTAGTATTAATATAAATTAATATAATTAGTTTATCCCTTAAGAAATATCCTCTTATTATATATTAATAGCTCTTATTTATTAAATTACTTATATTACCTTAAATAATATTAAATATAATAGCTATTTAAGTTATTCTTAGTAATAATTATTAATAGGTTTTACTTATTAATTATTTACTTACCCTTATTATATTAATTTAAGCTAACCTTAATAGTAATAAAAAAATAAATAATAATAATAAAGAGATTAAGTAATTTTATACCTAAGTTATTATTATAATTATTAAAATAAAAAAACTTAAAGGATTTATTAATTATATAGCCGCTACTTAATAAGCTTAAAACTAATAATATTATAAGAATATTTAAAATATTAATAATATAGTAATTATTACTATAAAAGGTAAAAATATTAAAGAAATCCTAAAATTAAAATAATTAGAGAAATTTAATAATATTATATATAAATTATTAATATTCCTTATATAATTATATATATTTATATTTTATTACCTTATATAATTTATTATAATATTTAATAAGGTCTAATATGCCGCTAAGTATCTTACTAAGTATATTATAGCCTAATTTAAACTTATTATAAAGGAATACCTTATTAAATTACTTAATAAATACTTACCTTAGACTATAAACCTCTATTCTAGCTTTAAAGCCTTTAAAGCTATACTTTAATAAGCTTTTAGAATAATAAATAAAAAGGCCTAAGTAAAAAAAAAAATTAAGGCACTCTAATAAACTCGCTTTATATTAAAATATAATATTAAATACCTTTAGCTCGCCTTAAAGCTTAATTAAGACTAAGAATCCTTAATATCTTTTTTTTTTAATAAACTTAAAAAAGAAATATAAATTAAACTCTATAAAGAAGATTAACTTAATAACCTTATTAATTATATTAGCCGAGTAATTAAGATTAATAATTAATAATTCTCTTAGAAAAAACTCTAAAACCCTTATAATAATAAAGAAAATTATTAAAAACCTCGGTTTAATATTAACTAAGGATAATACTAATAAAGCGATATATCTTATAGAACTTATATAAGACTTATAAAACTTAAAGTAATTTAATAAAAAAAATATAATTATTATAAACTTAAATATTAATATTACTATAAGATAAACTATATTAAGAAGATCTATTATAAAAAATAATATAATATTAAGGAAGATTATTATTAGCTATAATAATAATAAATCCCCGAAGGCAAAAAATAAATAAGATTTATATAAGCTAATAATAAATTATAGATAGCTCTTTAGACGACTAAGATACTCGGTATAACCCGGGCTAAGTATAATAATATTAGTCTAAAACTAGGGAAAATTATTATGCCCTATAGCTAAGTATACCTCATAAAGGAATAATTTAGGCATAATAATTACCCCTAGCTAAAGCTATAATATATAATAATAAAACCCCTAAAGGTAAGATAATTCTATCTTATAGATAGGTTAAGGTAAAAATTATTATTTAAATTAATTAATAAACCTAATAAAGACCTTAATACTAAGATTATTATAATAATAAGATAAATTAAGCGATATAATAAAGATCCTAACTATAGCGCTAGAATAAAGGCCTAATAATAATTAGTCATAGCCTAGATTTAGAACTAATAAAACCTTAAGATAAATAATATCTTATAGAAGGAGGAATATTACTCTTAATTTTATAATAAATATAATAATTAATACTAGAATTCGCTATAAGAATAATATATTTAAACCATAAGGGAATATATAAATACTACTAATATATAAGATATATATATCTATATATATTATTAAATAATAATTAAGGACTTATAATACTTAGAAGTATTATTTAATATATAAGATAATATATAAACTTACCTAATATATATAAAATATCTTAATATCTTATAGATATTATATTAATATTATTAATATAAAAAATATAAGAAAAAAAAATAAAAATAAAATTATTTTTTAATTCCCTTATTATATTAGCCTAATAATAAATTATACCTATAATATAAAATAGAAAAATATTAAGTTTTCTATTAATATAATTCTATTAGTATTATAAGAATATAATATAATAAAGACCTATATAAGGTAATATATAAATATAAATAAAATAATTATAAAATTAAGAAATAATAAAAATAAATCCTTAGAATTACTTAAGGGAAATTAAGAACCTTTAGATTAATAAAATAAGAAAAAAAAAAAATTTAGATATAAAAAATATCTCTATCTAAGTATATTATAAGGAAATTATTATAAACTTATAATAGGAACTATATTATAATATAAGGGATAATAAGTATACCTAATTAATATACCCTTAATATAAAGAAATCTTATAAATCTCTTATAAAGATTATTATTATAGTATATATATCTAAAATAAATAAGAATATAATTATTTTCCTATATAACTATAAGGACCTAATAATAAGCCTTACCTCGCTTATAAAACCTATTAATATAGAACCTATAGATAAAATAAAAGGATTAATATAATTAATAGTTATTTTATCCTAAAGATAGATAGATCTATTACCCTTAAATATTAATTTATTATTATTATATAAAAAACTATAATAAAAGAAGAATAAAACCCTAAGGGAAATTACCTTAGTATCACAGTCATACTCTATAATAAAGATATATACCTAAGATATAAGTAT
>NW_003315725.1:0-19125 GCF_000151355.1 Fusarium vanettenii 77-13-4 | reverse complement strand
CGAGATATATACATTTTATATTTAATTATATAAATTTAATAAATTAAACCTATACTCTCTTCTACTCCTAAGTCTAGCGCCGAATTTTTAGGTTTAAACTCTAACGCCGACCTCTAAGATCTATAATACTAATTACCCCTATAACCTAATATTTCTCCTTTAGCTCTATAGCTAATTTATAGCTATAAGAGTATCTCCTTAATATACTCTATTATATATACTATAAAGTATAAATAATATTTTAGGTAAGAATTAATATTATAAGCTATTTATTATATAATTAGCTTAGCGCTATATTATTAAAAACTTAAAAGAATAGCTTTTTAGATTAATTAAATATCTTATTTTACTTAACCTTATATTGAAGGCTCTCTAGCCTAGAAAGCTCTACTTTAATATAATTAAATTAATTATTATAATTATTATTATTTAAAAAAAGGCTAAATAAAAAAAGAATCTTATAACTAAAGATTACTAATATAATCTTTTAGTTATTATTTTATAGCTATTTTTTCTATATAATACCTTAAAAGGCTTTATTAAAAGCCTCTTTTTTAAGCCTTATATAAAACTAATTGCCTAGGCTAATAATTATTTAAATAAAAAAAATTTTATTATAAATAAATTTATCTTTATATATATTTATTATATTACTTTAATTTATAAGTTAAAGGTCTTAATAAAAAAGTATTATAATATAATTAAGTAATTTATTTTTATTATAAATAATAATTATAATTATTAAATTTCTATTAATAATATTAATAAAAATATAATCTTAAAAGGTTTTAACCTTTAATTAATTAAGAGTTATAAGGATAATTAAAAGGTTAATATTAGAGGAGAGAGCTATTATATAAAGGGATTAAAAGCTTCTTAGCTAATTAAGAGGTAATTTATTTATTATAAATAGGGCTATTTTTAATATATTATTAAAGCTATTAATAATAAGGTATAAAACCTTATTAATTTAAGTATATTAAGCCTCTTAGCTTTAGGTATAAGGCCTTTATTATTATAATTACTAAGATTTTAATAATAATATTTAATCTTTACTTTAAGTAATATAAATTTAATATATAATAAATATATTTATTATAGTAGGATAAATTTATTAATATTTAGTAATATTTACCTAAATAGAAATAATAAGTATAAGGTATATTAGCCTCTTTATTATAAAACTTTATAAAAAAGGTAAAGAAATAAAGCTCGCGGGTTTTATAAGAAACCTATTTAGATATATAATTAATTATCGCTAGGAATAATAAAAAAATTAATATTAAAATATATTAGATAAAGACTAAGGTATTAATATATAAAGGTCTTAGGGATAAGACTTAATAGAGGGGAGATATTATATTATAACCCCCGCGATTATATTATATAGCCCCTATAAGTCCTACTATTAATAGGCCTATTATATTAAGGACTAATAGAAGGAAACAATAATTATAATCTAGGGATAATATAATCTAGAGACGATATTATTCCTAGCTATAGCTATTCCTAATAGAAATAATTAAGTATATAAAATATATTTATTATATTTTCTTATATATTAGCTACCTTGGCTATTAATATAACTTAGTTATACTTAATACCTTTAAGTATATTACTAGATATAATTTATATTACCCGTTTAAGGCTATATAATATTCTTCTCTACTAATATAAACCTAGTATAACTAGTTTATCCCTTAGAAATCCCACGATCGTTATATAATTAAGACTTAATTTAATTAAGTACCTTTTAGTTAAGAGGCTATTTAGTCACTTAAAAATCAATTACTAATTAAAAATTAACTAATTTCTTTATTATATCTAAGACTGACTTTTTAGTTAGTAATTAAATTACTAATAAAATTACTACCTTAAGTTATAAGAATATAAAAAGCATTTTATTAATTAATATAAATAACTTTTTATACCTTTATAATACCTTACTTATAATAATTAAAAAAGAATATATTTATATAACTAATATATTAATTATAAGGTAATATTATAAATATATAAGCTAAGAATAAGTTAATATTTTCCCCTTATAAATATCTGATTTTATTCTTAATATCTTAATTAAATAATATATTTATATATAAGCTATAATTATTATTAATTATAAGAACTTAGTCTTATAGCCTTATAAAGATATATTTAGGTAGTAATATATCTTATTATATAGTTATAATATCCTTTAAAAAATACAAATTAAAATATATCTTATTAAAGACTTTTATATTAAAAAATAATAAGTAAATAAATCTTTAATAAGAATTTAATTTTTATTAAAAGAAATTATATTTATAATTATTAATAAAATATTAAAGAGTTATTATTTATAATTTATAACCTTTTTTTTTATAAAAAATACTTATAGAAGGCCTTATATTATTATTAATTATAAACTTAATATATTTAATAGACTTAAGCTTAGCCTTAGCCTTATAAGGCATTAAATACTAATAGTAATATTTATTATTAAATTAAGCCCCTAAGGTATATAATTACTTATATAGCTAAATATATTAAGAATCTTCTTATAATTTAAAATTAAGGTCTAGCTAAGGACCCTTAACCCTTTATATATTTAATTATTATTTAATATAACTTTTAATATATATATAATTATAATACTAGGAAGAATAAGAAAGGTATAAAACTAAAAAAGCTAAGGTACCTAAGGGTCCTAATAGGGCTAAGAAAGCTAAGGGGGCTAAGCTAGCTAAGGGGGCTAAGCTAGCTAAGGGGGTATAAAGACTATAATATATTTAACTTTATTAGCCTTAATATTAAAAATAATATTAGTTTAAACTATTTTATTTATATAAAAAGCTTTATTTTAATAATTAAGATTATTTAAGTTATTTTTTATTTAGAATTTAGTCTTTTAAATATACTTAGAGATATCTTTTTTAACTTTATAATTTAAATATAAAATTATATATAAAAGAGAAAAAAAATAAAAAAAGTTTAAAAATAAAAAGAATTTTTATTATTATATAATCTTATTAGTTTATATTATAATAATTATTAATCTATATAATAATACTTCTTAAAAGATATATAAAGCTAATATATAACTTCCTAGAAGTAATTATAAAAAGAAATATATAATAAGTAAGCTTATAGCTTTATTTCTATTAATAAGTAAGTTAAATAGGATTTAAAGATCCTTAAAATAATAATTAAATATATTATATACTATATAAGTCTTAGTTTATATAATAAGCACTATATATTATATTATAATCTAGCCACTAAGATACTACTAAGGTTATAGCAGGGAAGGCAGCCCTGGGTATAGGTTGCTAATAGCCGAGATCCTTGAGCCTCTATCCGTCGTGTGATAATATCTCTAAGGCTTTGAGCCTCGAACCGGGATCGTTCTGGACTCTGATATCAATTATTATGTTCTAATGCCTGGTGACCCTGTGGTCCAGGTCGATATTGTCATATGCAGACGTTGGATCGAGATGAGGCACTTCGTCGCATGCAAGTCCTGTCGCGGCTGGAAACTATTTGGTATGGGTAATAATACGGTCTTATTGCACCATCTTGGTGGTGCGTCTCGAGTGTCCCATTCTCGACCTTGATTCTCAGCACAAAACCAGATAGTCGTTGTGCAGAAGTTAGGTTGGCATCAAACTCCCATTCCAAGCATCATGTTTCCACTTTTTTACATTCTATCGAGTAAAGAAGCCCTCAACTAGGAGCGGGGCTATCTGTGTATTTCGGGAATGCTTAAAATCGAAGTCGCGAAAATGCAGCAATCAACAATTTAGAGGATTAGAAAATAGTGTATACTTTACCTCATAAGCTTCTGGATTATTTGTTATTTTCTCCTGCCCGAACCCAGACCTCTATCGGTGATTTCGCGGGCATGGTTTCTAGAGTATGGGGCGGCCACTACCAGCGGACTACCGATCCCATGAAAACATGAACAAAGATCCGTCAGCCCAGTGTGGATCTGAGTAGTGCAGAAAGGGATATGACTTTACATGTACAGACTATTTGTAGAGCCTTGGAACCACTTCATCGACCATTTCGCGGCCTCAGTCGACATTTGACTCATACCTCGCGGTGGCACACGGAGGCGCAGACAAGGATAAGCAAGACTGATACGCATTGCCGTCGAGATTGGTAATTCTAACAATGGAGGGACCGAGTACTGTCTCAAGATGGTCTTTCTACTCTTGGATGGAAAAGGCTCGGCAACTTCGTCACCATTTCATACGTCCAAATAGCTCAAGCGGTGGTGGCAATTCAACTACTATATCATGAGGTTTCAGTGATATCTCCCTAAGAGTCAAATCGCCCTCAAAGCGTACACTAGAACTTGCTGGTATAATATTAAACGTTAACGCCTAGGAAAGTGGTATGACTTGATAACTCCCTGAGCGTTCAAGGTACCATATTTGTAGTATGACAGAGCACAGAGTGAAGACCATCGCTGAGTTATCGCTTCGCTATCATTTAGCCACGGAGTTGAAAAGCCGGTGATTGCATGCCGCGATGCCCTCGGAAAGTCGAATGAGTTTTAAAGTCGACCGTTTGAATGGTGTAATAGCTATAAAGATGATGAAATGCCGGGCTTATTGGCATGAATTAGGTTGGATACGCACTATAAAGCCCATGGTAGAGTAAGAGAAGCCCAATGGCTGAGGCACTTGCCAAGCAGGCTTCCTACTGGAGGACACAAAGACGCCTAGAGGAGCCTTTCACTAATAGAAGACTCACATCTATGACGGGAAACCTCTGAATAGAGCTAAGAGCTTGGACGGTTGCCCCCTGAATCTCTTGTTGCTGATCAATATTCGCATTGCTGATTTTTCCTGTCGCATTTCACTTGCTACTATGGCTACATTGGAGACTCTGTACAAATCCCCTTCGGACGGATGTATGTGAAATCACTTGTTAAACATTGCCCTCGTTGACTGCAAGCGGCATGGAAATCCGGTATGTCTTGTCCAAGGTTCCGCCGGAGGCACGACCCCGACCTTTGCAGTAAACAACCAAGGCACCGGCAAGAAGCCCCGGGATTGCTCTTTTTCCTCAATCGGCGAGACCGTCGACGCCGTCAAGACTTCTCAAGTTGCCTCCATCTCATGGTCCCAGGCTAAACCGAGCTCTCAAAAAGACATCACGTTTCGCCCCGGAAGACCTTTGGGTCAACAGAAATCAAGGGCGGCTAACCTATGAGAGCCGATGAATGATCGTTCGGAAGCAATTCATGGAGATTAAACTCAATACTGCGGCTCAGAGTTGAAGGGATATTAGTGGTAGAAATTGAAGCTGCGATTGATGGGCTAGTTCCCCTGTGTTGGTATTGGGCCATGAAGCTATCATGTGTTGATAATCTGTTCTTTACTATCCATGTGTTCGTTATTGTAGTTCTAACCCGGCCCTTCATCGGTTAACTGAGCTAGAAGATCGTCTTGGCTACGGCAGGGCGGGCTCGAACGAACTCCCACACTGATGGTGGCGCCGATACGAGAAAACCACCTCGTTGGAAATTCTGGTTCACTGGACATTATTCAATACAAAGAAAGACCCGGAACAAGAACCTGCTTCGCGAGCCCAATGACTCGATGGACTCCTTCATGTATAAAACGCGTAGCCTGGCCGTGGCTGTATTAGCTTTGGTGAGAATGAGAATAGGCCCGTACGTTGGTTTGCCGCCGGCCTGCTACAAAGTCGTCACCTGTTTCGTTTTGGAAGTAGGTGATGTCGCGGAACCGGCTATCAAAGCGACGGAGGCGTCATTGAGAAGATTTTGCATCTATAAGATGAGATGATCTTATCTTCCTCGTGAAAGACATCCTCTTATTTGGCAAATACCTTCTCAGGTACGAGACGAAAAACTTCCGTCAGTGATGTCTAGTCCAAGAGAGTTTATCTTCCTTGGGTGACAAGATTCTTATGAGAGTTTACCAACTAAATTTCGACTGAGATGGTTAAGGATATTGTTCTTATTTGGCTCATAATTATGGAAGGTAATGAACCATTGTGGAAGATCCGGCCTCGGAGGAGAGAACAAGATGATGAAGATTGTGACCAACATTAGGGCCACGTGTTCTTCGGGCGTTGGAGGTGCATTGCTGGAAACACTGGGTAAATTGTTGGTAAACCTTTGCCCTGAACAAGAAGAGCTGCCGTTGAAGCTATATGGGTCAAAACAGGGCCAAGGACTCAATGTTACATGGTGACTGATCATGGGACGGACTCATGTAGCTGAACTGACCCTACCGAAAAGATCTCGGCCTCCCCTAGAGCTTCAAGTTGCCTCGTGAGCTAGCCAAGATCTTTTTATTTGCTTCTCTCTATAAAGGTTCCCAAAGGGCTCTGGATGCCTTGGGTTATAGCTTACAATCGGGTTGCCGAGTGCGATTGGCCTGTTCTCCTTAAAGGCGTGTTGATGCTGGGTTAACTGAATAACTGACGCTACCGAAGTCATTGTCAGCGTATGCTGGGTTGTCACCCAGGAGCACCTTCTACGCGAGTTGGCCGTCAAGTTATGCTGAGAGTGGCTTTTACTTTGGTTGCGTCACTCACTTCCTAGTTCCTGAAGAGGTGTAGAGCCGCGTGCGAGCGCAGATTAAGGGTAGTGGAAGCGATAGAACTTCAAGTTGGCCCCATGGAGGAGAGTTATTAGAAACAAGGGGTGAAAGATAACCAGAATCAAAATGAGAGCGATGTAATGAGATGACGAAAAAGGAGGGACTACTACTCATACGCCAGGAGTGGCAACACTGAGGCGGGTAAATGGTAGCTCAGAAAGATCAGTACAGGGACAAAGTCGAGGAGTTGAGACTGCGCAGATGGATGCGCGTCCACTTTGAGAGTGACTTCATGGTTAGCCTCGAGCCCTTAAACGTTGAGGTCACGTCAAGAAGGCAGCCCCTGCTCAGAGAGTCATGGAGCCATCCCACACCGTCTCTTATGCTAGATAACTACCCAGCAGAATACTAGGATTGGTTAAGACTGGTCACTTGGTCTGATAAGCGTCGATGTCTGATTGTTTTATAGACCGCCGCGCCGTGTGGCGACGGCGCTTGATACCTTGCTTGATCGAGAACTCGTGTCACGATAATCATCATCCTGATACGGGAACCTACACGAAATTCGTTCTCCATCACTTAAATGACTCCTTCTAAATGACGATTCCAGTGGCTATAGGAGTACGTCTTGGCCATGTGTGTGGTGGGAGAAATTGTTGTGATCAACGCTTCTCATACCAGTCATGATCCACGATCTGGAGAAATGTGAAGGCAAGTATATAGATCTAGCTATGATGAGGAACATTACAAACATTCCAGGTTACCGTGAGCTAGGACTATGTCCGTACGCTGAGATCGAGACATGCCAAGCGGGAGCTTTCTGATCTTAATGGCATAAACCACCAGCGACCCCTTCCTGAGGTCTATTGGGGGGAGAGGAAGGGGAGGTTTACCTGCTGGGAAAACCCGCTTTCTCCGCTAAATCTTCTTGCTTAAGGTCGATAATAAGTGAGAAGTTAAGACCAGCCAAAGACGGGATCTCGGGGCCGGCATCTGATCAGTTTTTTATTATTTGGAATACAAATGATATTATTATCGCCGACTACAGTCATTCATTCGGAATGAGGGTGACTCACAGATTCCGTATTCTTCGGGCCAAATCTCCCGCGTTGATATCTCTCATTTGCCTTTCTGAATGCCTTGATGTCGGCCGCTGACTCAAAAACCCCGTGGTTTCCGGGGATAATTCCCTTATCGGCCTGTCGCATGCTGCTTATTTGATCGGCCAAATCGTGCATATGACAATATAAATCCCATTCTTTCCATCCGGGCTTTTCCCTTTCCATCTTTTCACGTCTTTTGCGTGCCTCTAAGGGTGAATTAATCTTAAACATCTATATCATCGTCACTCCCCAGTTCGTGGATACGTAGATCTTAGGAGGCAGCCATCTTCTAGGCCAACTACGTAACAGGTCTAGTTGTATTGACTTACTGGCTGAAGTTTCTGCCCAGGCCGAGATCATGTTGCCTTCAGTACCCATGTTAATGCCGCCACGTTAGGTTGAAGCGGAGCCGCACCAATGAACAGAATAGCTTCCTCTGGTTCGTCGCCAGCTCTTCTCAGCACCAAAAAAGCTTCCCTACCAACATTCTAGCGCTGTATGGAAGTCTGGGTTGCCAGCCATAAGTTCTGGCCCCTCGGGCTTTTCGTTCCTTGAGCCTTTTGCCTCCTGATCATGCTTAGCTGGTCACAGAAGAGCCATGAATCCAGCATTTTCCATGTGAGATCCCGTCCTCTCCTTGAACTCTTTCGGTATCCGCTACTGACATCTTCAAAGGGACCTCCGTCGAGCTGCCACCGCACTAACGAACTAACCCGTCGATGTCAAGGCCAGGGCACTCCAGCTATAACAATATTGTGCCCTCTGTTCAAACATCTCTACCTCGAGCCTTTTCAGGTATAGATGACTGTAGTTCCAAGTGCAGTAGGAGACAGGCTTGTGAGTTGCATCAAAGACTGAGTACACGTATATTAGAGATTCCCCCGGCTCTTACGCTGAAGCTGTTTTGGTGCTTATGATCGCGAAATATCGTTGAAGTTTCCAAAGATATACCACTATAATCTACCCTATAATAACGTAGTCACGTCCTTTAGATCGAAAATGGCATATGCGCGGGCGTAGGCGGTGCATTTTAAGAAATAGCGATGGCTATTTATATCCCCCCAGGGCCTCGTTGGCATTCTGCAATGGCGAGTTGATGTTCATTTGTGGCTGAGAAGTAGGATAAGTTGCATCTCAACTTTGGCACGATAATGTGCGCGAGGAAATGTGTCATGGTGATCCGGTCTAGGAAGACAGTCCTTCCCACATTTCCTTTCATCTCCGTAATGTCTTTAAGAGTGGCCATCACTCATGGAACGAAGAGCCCACGTGGTGATATGACCTGGGTCACTCAAGAGACTGACTACCAGAAACCTAACTCGAAGGCTTGATCACGATGTGCCAACCAGCTTAAGCAGGGTCGTCAAATCACCGAACCTACCAATCAGTTGACGAGCTATACACCGCTACATATCTGCTGTCATTCTTCTGTATTGTGTCTGTCGCCGTAACGGCTGGTCATGGGATTCCGTCTTTGAGGCATAGTTTAGTGTGTACTTCTGTCTGCACCATTTAGTCAATAAACTGACGATGGCGCAGAGAGTCCTTAGTATCGGTGTCATCAAGGGCCACTAAACTATTAATACAAGCTAGTAATCCCACTTATGTTGCTTGCGGTGCACTTATCATTGGGAAAACGCCAAAGCTCTTACCGGCGCATCAAGAGCAAGATGGAGATTAAAAGAATGTTTGGTAGGATGGAGCAGTGTTCCGACAAGAGAAATGTACCTGGAGAATGTTTCCGGGATCATAAGATGGCTGGGGCTTTGGGGAGGGGCCTCATGCCGTTCCAAATGTGTGATTTTGAGACATAAAGTAGCTTTTTCGAGGTCACTGGCACATATTTGATGATAAAGAAAATCAAACTCTCGGCATCCTCACGAGTAGGAGTCTCTTCCTCTTTTGTATTTTTGAATCATCACTCTTGTCTTTTGTCTTATCACGGCATATGAAACTTAGCTTACGTGAATCAGTTGAACTTGTTGATCAAGGTCAATCAAGACGGTCAGAGTTGATGGTATGCAGCTGACGTTGGTTCCCGTGATCTCGCTCTTCTTTTCGCCAAATCAAGTCACTCCGTTAGTCTCTTGATTTCAGTCCTTGACGGGATGTTTGAGGTAGGCATCTCACGTTGACTCGAGAAAACTGTTCAGCCCCATTACGGAACAGGTCATACTCGGATACCAGTGTGCCACAATGGCACCATCAGTTAACAACAGCAAACCGACACGCTCTGAGGAGTACGGCTCTATGTATCCAAGCGGTATGTGTTTAGTTCATGCTTAGTTATCGTGCTCGCGTCGTAGAATATACCCCTCGAGCAAATAAAATTAAGCAGTTCCGTCATCTTGATGACTTAGCCTGTGACAAAATAACACTCGGGGTCCCTATAACGTTATGGTATTCATGTAATTCCATCACCAAGAGTGGTTTTACTTTTCTTGATCTAATGACTATTCTGTTGTTAGCTTGGGTTTATAGATATTCCTCTTATACCACATAGCTTCTCGATTTGTATATCCTATTCTTTTAGCAGTGGTCTCCCTTAACTAATGAGTTAGATCCTCAAGCCCACGAGATGTACAACTCGAGTTTGATAAGATTCCTGTCATTCAATTGCCTCAGGCTAACTCGTACCACATGTACGCCCACCCTCGATTTCAGTAATAATGTTACATGGGGAGGGCTCTCAGCGAGGAGTTGCCTATAACCTCAGGAACTGTTCTTTCCCTTGACGCACATACACGCAGCGCATATTTGAACAGGAAATCACAGTAGTCATAATTCGACAAGGTTTCTGATAATGCTTAACGAGCCTTGGATGAGTGGGGATGGTTAACAATTTAGTACCAAGTCGCCGATTCAACCTAAGAATGATATAGTGATGAGGACGCCGAGTCGAAAGTCAAGGAAAGAAACATAGAAATAGAGACAATAAGTGAGCGTGACTATAGATTATTAACACATTTGAGGTATGGCAACGAGTAAAAGAAGTCCGCTATAATGACGAACAATCAGGCTGATATCTCTAGCTAAAACTCCAGAGCGGAAATTAGAAGCCGCCCCATTACGTGTTGACCGCAAACCTCTGTACTTCAAGCAGGGAAGATGTATCTGAAAGTGTAGGCCCCGACTTTTAAATCAAGGGTTGAACTCTGCCTTGTTGCAGCGAATGATCATGCGTACGCTGCAATGCGGCACAAGCCATGATGGCCAAGGTTGATGTTCATGACAGAAGGGCGTCTGTCGGGGCATTACCCACCCAGCTGATGGTGAGCTGCATCGTGATGTGAGTTAACCTATCCTCAAATACAGAGTAAACCCCTTCATTGTCGACTACTTCTTCGACACGACGTGTTCGATAATGATCAACTTGCCATTCTTGTCGAATAGCGAGGCAGTAGCCTTGGCGAAGTCAGAGGTATCCTCTCCCTTATCAAAGACATCGAGAATAGCCTCTTTAGTCTTCGGGTCACCCAGCCCATGTGCTGCTTTTGAAGCTCCAGAAGCGATGTCTGGAGTGCGTTGGTATCGCGCGTGTTGATAGTACTCTGGCTTTAGCAAAGTATTTATGCGATTGCGGATTGCTTTTAGTTGGAAGATTGGAAGTTGGAAGAGTAGATAGTGGTTTTTGATTGTCCGGTTGATGCAAAAAGATTATAGAAGAGATATTAAAGACGAAGTGGAATTCCTAGGTCAATACTTCGATGCCGCTTCTTATAGGCGAGTCAATACTTGAATGCGCTGGCACTAGACAAAGATTGTTCTACATGTCAATAATTATATCCATCATATTTCCACAAAAGCTCTCTCCATTACAACAGTTACAGGACTCACGCCACTCTACTCAACCGATAAAGATGGTTAGGCAAAGTCCCAGTCTAAACAAAGCCTCATGGCTCGTCATTTACCCACCGAGCAACAATTTGATTAACAAACGTGTGACCCTGTAGTATCTGTAGAGACACCCTTGGAGATAGTGCCTCCCATCGACCCTGGGCCCTTTGCCTGCCGTGAAGTCGTTGCATTTACTCTGAGACTCCCATAGCCAGGTGAGGATCTACTGAAGCGGCATGTGCGGCATGGGGTTTCTTTATTACCGCCCTAGAGCTCGGTGCTAGGTGGCACCTACAGAAATACTAAGCTCGCTGGTGAGGCTGGCCTTTTCCTGGTCTAACAGGCCGGGACCTAGCTGGCTTAGCACGGTGTTTCAACCAGGGAATGCTCAGCATAGCGGGCTGGATATGTCACTGGCTGGGTATTTCGTCGAGAACTGTTAGGAGTCATCCTATTCTGAGCAATCAAGGAACTCCCTGACGGTTTATCCCCAGGCCTACCATCCTCTCCCTACAATCTGGACTAGCCTCTATCTACCAGGCTTGCATCCTCCAGCACTATATTCCAAGCATGGCTGAAGTAAAAGGTCAAAGAAGCGGCTCACCAGATCGTCAAGGCAAAATTTGATCATGGGATTCATCCACGAACAAAAGAACCCCTCGCCCTGTTATCAATCTGTACCAGCTCAGCCTAGACCCTAGATCCAAAAATATCAGCTTCTTAACAAGGACATGGGATCTAATGGAGCGGGGTAGACGAGCTTTGTCTTGACGAGCCGCCATTGGCTCATTCAGGCAGGAGGCTGATGAAGTTGGCTTTTGGTATGCTGTGAGCCTGGCTGCACCAAGAAATTGATATGAGACCATCTTGACGAGGCTCATGCCATGCTGATGCCTCTTGGATTCCGGCTCCGGGGTCCCAGTGAACGTTTCATGAGCCCAGATCAGAAGCTACCCTACACTATCCAGCTCATCGTCCTTAGTTCCTTTGGAAGTAGCTTTGATGAGGCAGAGTACTGACAGACTTCCGAATAAGTGCAAGGAGCATTGGTGTCTCACGGTTGGGTTATGCCCTAAAAAACATGTCTGATGTGAAGGTTTATTATATCTCACTCACCTACACTTGCCTGGGTTCATACACCAACTAAGAGTCGATTCAAAGGTGCCAAATCAAAGATTCACCATTGTTCATCCCAAAATATACGCAAGAAGAAATGGAATTTTCTCATTTCTGCTAGTAAAGATTTCGGTGGAAATGTCGGGATTCTTCCGTGGCATGAGGTTAGATTAATCCTCTTAGATGCTAAGGCTCTTGGTAAAGTTTGGCCCGAAATATAGGAATTCGCTTCCTTGCCTCCTGGGATGAGTGTTAACCGAGATTTACCCGTCAGACGCGTCGCGAGAGTGACCAGAGTCCCTTGACTATTAACTGCTACCATTCGCCCCCAGCCGCCTCAATTATGTACCAGCTGCTACGTACCGGCTAACCAAGACGGCCGGTACCCAGGGAGACAGCCGAGCGGCCGGGGATAAGGTTGGAGACGTGCGTGACAGGCAGGGGGTGGGTAGCATCGATGAACCACCACCCCAACTCTCCGCGTGGGGGCCCCTGAACTCTATTCCCCAGATCTGATCAATATGGCTAGGCTTGAGAGATCCCCACAGCTTGCCTGCTTTGGACTTGTTTGTCGCTTGGCGATGCTCCCTCTCTTCAACAGTGTCCCACCTCAGACCAGCAGGACTACGGCTTTTCTCAACATGGAGCTGTCGCGGCTGACAGGACGCCACCGTCGGCACTGGGTAATTTGTCCAGGGTCTACGGGCTCATGAGGTGTGAGTGGAGCAGCGCAGCCGTTGGCCTTGAGATGACTTCTCACATCCGTTTGCCATGAGCGCACGGCAAACGACTGATGGCGTTTGCAACAGCGGGAACAAGAGCTTGCCTGACGGGCCAGGCAGATAGATAACAAGAGGCCACAATTAGGTATAAAGACCCATGCTCAGCCATTTCTCAGAATTTCATGAATTTCATCTTTTCAACTCCTTTTCCCCATTATCCTAAGCGTAACTTCTATCTCTCCCATTATCTATACCCTGCGCTTAACTCTTCACATATATACGCCTCTTGACGGTATTCTCATTGTATCTCATCGCCTCAAAAAGACCATGGCGCGACAGGCCAAGTCCCGAGCGAAGCCTCTTCGTGAGGGAAGCGCTCCTACGGCCCACGAGGGCAACACTGGTGTAAGTCTCAATCAACCTACTTCAACATGCTGCACAGTCTCGCTAACACGTTCCTTTGCTCAGATCCAGACCAGATCACGAGCCCGGCTCCCACAGCAAGAGGGTAGCGTCATGGCCAATACCGATTCTCGAGCCCTCGGCAACAAGCGACAGCTTGGGCAGACAGTGCCATCCGACCACATCTCAAAGAAGAGCAAGGTAGATGAATAGTCCATTTCGGATGCTGGCTCTAAGCTTTCTGAGCCGCCGCCGATGGACGATTGCATCGAACCAGTGAGTGCCCTCGCCCTCGAACAACCCCCCCCCAAGCTGACATGTTCAAGGGAAATCCTTTTTCGAACGACGATGACCCCGCCGACAAGACGACCGGCGATTCCGGTGAGACAAACGACGAGATGGCGGCCGAAACGATGCGATAGACGACGGAGGTACAAGAAGTTTGAAAGAAGGCTGAGGAAGAAGAGACTCTCCGAAAGAGAACCGAGGAGGAAGCATTGGAGAAGAACAAGAAGGAAGAAGAAGCTCTTCGGAAGAACGAACAAGAGGGCGCCCTCCGCAAGCAGGCTGAAGAGGAGCCTGATCGACAACGGGCCGAGGGGGCAGAAGGTGTCGAGACAGGTGGTCAAGTGACGACAACCAGTGAGATGGAAGTCGGGAATGGCCAGGAGGGCAAATCCCAGGCCCAGACCAGAATGAGAGCGGCGGGGAAGAAGAAGGCGGGCAAACAGACGGCCCGCAACATGGCGAATGAGGAGGATGAGGAGCAAGAGGGACCAGACGCCGAAGGGTCCAACAACACCAACAAGCAAGCGGTATGTTTCTCGTCATCTGGCCACTTGTGCTCATCACCACTAACGCAGCGATACTGACAGCCCCCGGAGGAATATCACGAGATCCCCTGCTGCAACTGCGCCCGCGATGCAGCCGACGGCAACAAGACCATCTGCACCATAGTCAGAAGTAAGTATGCGGCGGCCTCCACGACATGCTCCTGCTAACCAATTGTTAGGTAGCAAAGTAGCTGAAAAGGACGGAAAGCAGGGCATCAAGGCTGGCAAGAGAGGCAAGATTCTTGCCTCCTGTAAGAACTGCATTGCTAAAAAGCTCACCTGCCAGCTCATAGTAAGTATAGACCTCTGTGTCTGTACCAACTTACTGACTGCTTCCCCCTCCCCCAGAAGTGGAACAGAGATCTTGAGGATGCGGGTAAAGCCATCCAGTCAACCATGATAGAGAAGGTCAGAGACCCTCTGGCAGAGAAAGTAAGCTCCACCCCCTGAGCTTCCCTTCATACAATATGATGACTGACATGGCACAGCCATCCGGCTGGCCCAAGTGGACGGCGGTGGTTCGGGACAAGGTGCCTCGGTCAAACCCGACGCCGGCGCAGATCAGCTCCGACTTGACCGACCACAAGTCGGCGTCTAATCAGCGCATCATTGAGCTTGAGGACCGGGTCAAGGCCCTTGAAGAACAGAACTCCCGCATGGCAGCCACCATACAGGCGATCGAGGGCAGGCTCGGTCCAGTCGGGGAACAGCATCCGCAGGGCTATGATGCTGATGGTTCAATGAACCGACATACACCTGGGTACGGCCAGCCCAGCTCATTCCAGTACCCGGCCCCTGGCGGTGCTGGGGGGTGGTAGCCGTACAGCTTGAGGAAGGTATGGCCACTCCGGAATTGGCTTGTCTTGTACCCGTCCACTCAGCACACATCGCGGATGGTGGACCTGGAGATAGATAGTGCTCGACTTAGAGTCTAACTGTTGAGGATGGCAAAAGGTAGTAATAAAATCGCTGTTTGAGTTTGTACAATTACCCACATCAGCATCGAGACTCGTAGCAGAAGAGTCCGCGCCAGGAAGCTCAGATAACATTTCCTCCTTGACAAGCCTGATCTTGATATCACCCCCTAAGTAACAAATTCCGATGTAGGGAGATCTTGGGGGGGATGGAATGGGCATTTAGCCTAAAGGAAAAGGGTGGTAGGTTAACTGGATATTTTCTACGGAAAGATTGGGTTTATTTTGAGCTGCCCCGAAGTGTTGCCCCCTGTGATGGAGGACCAAAATGACGTGTCTGCTTGTTTGGCAGAGTGGGTAAACTGACGAAGATACCGGTCTATCTCCATCCAGAGCTGTTGTTGCTGGGCCCTAACCGTGGACTCCTCAGTTCGCAACAGCTCCGTTGCTCTATTGTAGTCTGACTTCCATTGAGCGGATGACAAGTCGATGTCTGATACCTCCAAAAGGTCCTTTATCTCGTTGGCCTTGTCTTCGACGTCCTCACCAACGTTGGTCATGTAGGTAAGAATGTCGGGAACAACAGGGCCACAACCGTCAAGGCTGTCCGCTATGAACTGAGCCTGGTCGCTTGGACTTTCAGCGGGGGCGGGGGAACATGCGAACTGCCTGGCAGACTCTAGGATAAAGGGCGTAGACATAGCCCATTCGCAAAGAACAAGTCCCAATACGCTCCAAAAGGAAGAGCAGGCGAAACCAATGCCGCTGAGTACTAGGGCGGCGATGAAGACGCATTACATTAATAACTTCAAAAGGCCCATGGGGAGGAGCGCCCGTGTTAGGAGGAGGATCTTATAGGCGAGATGAATGCTAGAGCAAGTCCAGTCCATGAGCGTGAATATGAGGTCGGTAGCCCAACGTTTGAGACCAGGGTTTGTATCCTGGGATTGCCGAGAGGATGAGGGCCGGGGCTCCTCAGTTGGTTTCGAATCGGGGTACGGGCGAGGTCGGGACCGTGACCGCGGCGGCACGCGATCCCTTGGTTCACGTCGATCGGGTCCGGGTGAGGGACGAGAGTGGCGGCGATCTTGCTCAGATTTCCTCTGGCGATCCCGCTCGGATTCCCTCTGGCGTCGACGCCACTGCTCGTGCGCTTTGCGGCTATATTCGTTAGCCTTCCGGCGGTCACCATCGCCGAGGGGGCTGAGAATTTCGGGCATGGTGGGTAGACGAGCGGTGATGGGAACAAACGAAAGAGAATTGCGCCAGGACGTGAAAGGAGTCTCGAAAGTATTTGGGGTTCAAAAGAGTGCTAGAATCCGGCACACGGATAAGAGGTCAGGATATTGCTAGGAGACTCAGACGAGAAAGCCAGCGGCCCAGAATTTAAGTATTCCAAACTGAAGGTGTTATTCAGGGGTTACAAATGAAGCTAACTGGCATTCTGTCTGATGGTAGAGCAACCAGAGGGTCTCAAGTTGACAGCGAATAAAAATCGGATAAAGGTTAGGTGGAGAAGAGAACGAGAATAAAAGGGGTAAAAGAAATCGATGGAAATCAACCTTGAATGTGAAGCGCTAATCTCTAGCAAATCCATGTGTCACGATGTTTGCCTGGCTGTTGGTGAGGGCGGCTGGGAATTGGGAGTTAATATATGATATATCATAGTCGCGGAGAGTATACAATACGTCTCACTAAGCACTAGTAATGCGTGGCGTTTATTCAAAAGATATTGGACACCTAGCGCTTGCGGTGACGTGGTCTCGTGTAAAACTTTAGAACAAAGAAGTTGAGTGAAATTAGGGGGTGGCTTATTTTCATGACACAGTGAGCTCGACCATCAGGCCTTGGAAGGCCTCATGCATCGTCGTCACAGAAACCTCAGCATGTCTGTTACGGTCACGATCAAAGGGGGGAAGACAGAAAATGGGATTTTTCAGAATCATCCGGCGAGTTTTAGCATAAATCTACATACAAGCACTAGCCACAAAGAATAAAACCCCCTCTCAAGTAACCGCCAATGTCGTGTATCACGCCTAATCTGGCACCCAAGGTAACTCCACCCTCTGAGCTCAATTCTTGCCATTCTGTGCCCACCTCTTCCCACACATCTCCTCCCGCATCAACACCTTCTGCACGGTTCTGCCCTCCAAGACTGGACCCACAACCTCGGTGTCATACACAATCTGGACTTGTGGAATCAACAGAACAGCCGCAGGTTTGCTCCAGGCATCGATCGCCTGCTGGGCCTTCTTGCGACTCGTGCTTCCCGGGGAGCTGGACGCCTTGGCCTGATAGTGAGGCTCTGTCTTGCGGCCGAGCGCAGTGAGGATGGCGTTGGTTCGCGCATTGTGAGAGGCAATGTCGGTGTCTGCATCACTGGGTGGCGGAACGGAGAGGAGTGTGTAGAGAAGGGGGGGAGACCGGTGGTAGCTCGGGTACACTTCAATGAGAGCTTCGTAGGCGGAGCAGATTTGGTCACGGGGAACTGGATAGGTAGTCAGCGGTAACGACAGGAGATATGGGGCTCATGGTCGCTCACCGATCCCCGTGGTCTTGCCCGTATGGTCCACCAGATACTCAGGAAGCTGGGCTAAGGAACCCCAAGGCGGCCATGTCAGATCTAAGCCGTATGTTCGGATTTATTATATGTCAAAGTTAGATCTCTTCTTATAATCGTATTTAACTTTTCTAACCTATAAATAACCCTATTAATAATAGATTAAGCTTTTTCTAATAACCTTATATCTACTATTAATACTATAAATAATCTATTTAGAGGCCTCTGCTACCTATCCCGGTCTAAATTATTATCTTATTAATAGATCCTTTTAAGCCTATAGCTCCTCTATTAAGTCTAATAATTCCTCTAGTTAGCCCTCTAATTATTAGAGCTAACTTAGGAAGACTTTATTTTTAAAAGAGGTATTACTTATAGCTAATCTCTTAGCTAGGTTCCTAAGTATTATTTATTATATATTAATATAATTAACCTTAGTTTTTTATAGATTTATATATTTAATAAGATAATTATAAAATTAAATAAAGGTAACTTAAAGTATATTTATAAGATTATTAATTTAAATATATTTAAAGATAAATATAATATCTAGAGTTTTCTAAGGGAATAAACTAAGCGTATTAGGTTTATTATTAATAGAGAGTCTTAGTATTACTATATAATAGGGGAATTATATCTTAGTAATAGGTTAAGAAGGTCTTAAAGGTAATTAAAATCTATTAATAGCTTAAAGGCTAAATATCTATCTAAGGTATAATAAGTATTATATATATATAAGGGGCCTTATATTTATAGAAATAAGGTCTATTATAATTAATATATTAAGAAGGGAAAATATAGGGAATAAAAATAATATATAATAGGGGATATATTAGGCTATAATATAATCTCTCCTCTCTTATTAATTCTTACCTTTAAGATTATTTTCTTAGGCTAAAATTCCTTTAATTAATTAATCTTAATTTCTTTTTATAAAATATTTTTATATTAATATAATATTAGGTTATATTAATAAAAGAAAATCTATTAATTTAAATCGCGATATAATTATATATTATTTAATTATTATTAAAATTAATTAATTTAATTATAAAATTATATCTTATAGTTATTATAA
>NW_003315724.1:0-19311 GCF_000151355.1 Fusarium vanettenii 77-13-4 | reverse complement strand
TCAGGTCTACGGCTAATAGCGTCGGCTCGGCTGTTTTTTAATCTTTTAATATAGATAATAATATAGTCGAATTCTAAAAGGTATTCGGCGTATTATAATTATTATCCGCTAAGTTCTTAGGTTATTATAAAGTAGGAAATATTCTTATAGTTAGTATAGACCTTAATTTAGTAATAGCTTCCTAAGAGGTAATATCGGAATTCCTTAAAAGTATTAATAATTACGAGGAATTCTTTATTATAAATAGGGTAATTAAGTTCTATTCTATATAACTTATAGGAATAAAATATAATTAGGTATAATTATCCTTTATTATCTTATTATTTAATCTAGGCGCCTAGGGCAAAGTCCGAGGTATCTATTTCTAATTTAATTTATTAAGATAGGTTAAATATCTTAAGTATTAGTTCGCTTAGGATAAGTTCTTTGATTTTATTAAAGGTATTTTTAGCTTTATCCCTAAATATAAAGATTTTATTTTTCTTTATGAGTTCTATTAATAATATAGCGATTTTTCTAAATACTTTAAGAAACTTATAGTAGTAATTAGCGAATCCGAGGAAGGCTTATATTTCTTTAATATTAATTAGTTCTTTCTAATCCTTAATTACTAAAACCTTCTTAGGGTTTATTTATATCTCGTTATAAGAGATAATATATCCGAGAAATTCTACTTCCGGGGCATAGAACTTATTTTTCTTAGGTTCTACTAATAAGTTAGCATTCTATAATATCTATAATACCTTATAGATATATTCTATATATTCTTCTTCTATTTTAGAGAAGATAAGGATATTATCTAGGTAATATATAACAAATATATCTAGATATTCGCGTAATATATTATTAATTATTCATTAGAATATAGTAGGTATATTAATAAGTCTAAAAGGCATAACGAGGTACTTAAATAGTCTATACTTAGTATAAAAAGCGGTTTTCTACTTATATCCTTCCTTAATCTAAATAAGGTTATAGGCTCCTTTGAGGTCGAGTATAGTAAAATACTTTATCCCAAAAAGTTAATCCTTTAACTCGCTAATAAGAGGTAATAGTATTTAATCCTTAACTATAATAGTATTAAGCATTCTGAAATTAATATAGAGTCAGAGTTTACTATTCTTCTTCGGAATAAATATAATAAGGTATCCGATAGGTAACTTACTTTCCCTAATATATCCTTTCCGTATTATTTCTTTAAGGTATTCCTTTAATACTAGAAGTTATACTTTATTAAATAGGTAGAGTTTACTAAAGCTAGGTTACTTCCTATCGATAAACTAGATCTCTAGGTCATAGGAGGTATATTCTAGTAGACCTATTTTAAGTTCTTCCGCGAAGAGTTATTCATAGATATAGTACTTCTACGGTACGTTTTTAAGTTATTCCTCTTCCGGGTTATTTTTCTTTGGTTTCTCGAGGTCTTTTTTAAGCGTATAGAGCTATTATATAATTTATGCGATTATTCTTTATTATTATCTTTTTTATCCGTTATAATATTTATATTTTATCCCTATAGGTAGAGAGGTATCTCATATTTATCTCTACCTAACTTCTCTATTATTAGTAGAAGTTTAAGATCTCTAATCTAAGTTATTATTTAATATAGAGGATATCTTAGTATCGCAAGAGATTATCTAGCTAGTTCTCTAGTTAAAATATAGGTTAAAGTATTATAACTATAGGTACCTAAGCATAAGATTATAGCTCTAATTTAATATAATATTAAATAAGATTCCTTAGTTCTTTCTTTTAATAAAAACCTTAAGGTAATTAATCTCATAGTTAATAAATCTATTATTATAATTAAAAGGTATTCCTTCGAGGTTATATACTATATAGGGCTTATATTTATGCCTCCATAGTAGCTTAAGCCTATTTATTATCGTTAGGTTAAAGTAATTCTACTTAGCTCCGCTATCTATTAAAGTATTTAATTATTCTCCCTTAACTTATACTTTTAACTCTAGGTATTATCGCCTATATCCTCTATTTATAGAGTATAGGGCCTTCCGGGGTAATTTATTCCCTTATTTATCTATCTATTGCCTTATATTAGATAGGGTATCTAGTTTTTTAACTTATTGAGAGCGTAGCTATAGTAATTATATTTATATTCGCTTTTACTATATACTTTATAGTCATAGTCGTCGATCTAACTATATAGATACTCTTAGTAGCTCCTTTCTTCCTAGGCTCCTAGGTCTTTTTACTCTTATTAGCTAATTTACTTTTATTAATCTTCGATTTTATAGGTAACCTATTTTTACTCTTAAATAGCATAGTAGAGGTTACTATTATATTATATATAGGCTACGCCGATAGATTTATATTAATAGAAAATTTAATATCTTTCTATCTTATATTATAGGTATAGGTTTTTATTAAATTAATATAGTAATATAACGGGAAAATAGTCTTACTTTTATTTTTCTTTCCGGTAGGTCTTATATTAGTATTACTAGTAGGATATCTATAAGATATTAGTATATTCTTAGTATATCAGGTATATTCATATATTATCTCGTAGGCTAAAAGGTACTTCTAGATATCTAGGGTTTTCTATTAATTCTCTATAGTAGGCGCGAATATAGATTTCTTATTTATCGGCGATATCTATATATTCTCGTGCCATCTAGATATATTATTCCTATATATTATTCTAATATTGATTATTATCTTAATTATATAATTATAGGTAGGGATCTTCTTTCTATAATTCTTCGTTAGTTTTTTATATTCTTTTTCTTACTTATATAAGTTCTTCTTACTAGTACTCCTAAGGGTTTATAGTATTTATAATTTATGCCTAGGTTAGATTATTACTTATTATTTTTATAATCTAATTATTATATAGTAATCTACTATATTAATTTACCTTCTATTATTTATAGATCTCGTCGTATTCTCGTAATGCCTTAACCTAATATTAGGGGTATAGGGTATAATTATATTATATAGGGTTATTCTATTAGTAGTCCCTTTAATAGACTATAGCGGGTATCTAGGATTTACTATTCTTATTATACCCTATGACCTATTTTTTATAGTTAAATTCTTTTGCGGCGGCTTCTTAGTAGTTAGTTTATTCCTAGGGGGTTAGAGGTAATAGCGCTTAGTTATCTTTTATTTTAGTAGTCTTCTTATATTAGGTAACCGCGATAGTTTTCATATTAAGATCTTTATTAGGTTTACTAGTTAGTTTAGGTAATAGTTCTTATCCTAGCCTATCCGTGAGATAGAATCGTCTTGCCTTTAAGGGTTTTATTATAATATCCCGTGGCTTCAGCTAAGGGCAATTATTATATCTAAACTATTCCTTAGTGAGGTATACTTAGCCGTGGGGCATAGTAATTTCTCCTAGTTCTAGATCGGTATTATTATACCTAGTCCGGGCTATGCCGAGTATTTTAGTTATCCGAAGGGCTATCTATGGTTTATTATTAGCTTATATAAACCTTACCTGCTTTTTTCCTTCGGGGAGTCGCCGTTACTATAACTAATAGCGACCTTCCTTAATATTACGCTATTTCTTATAGTAGATCTTTTTAATATAGTTCATCTTATAGTAATATTAGTATTTAAGCCCATAGTAATCGCATTTCTTTTATTAGGTTACTCCGAGTTTTATAGGTCTTACATGGGTTCTATAGGATATATTATTTTATTAGTATTACCCTTAGTTAGTATTAAACCGAGGTTTCTAATAGTTTTCTTTACTATTGCGGGGGTTCTAGAGTTTCTTCTAAGAGAACTATTAGTTATTAATCTTAATTACCCTGCCGATATAATTAATAAGGTTATCGGGTCGATCTTCCTTATAGAGTTCTACCTAAACCTCCCTTTTAAGTCTATTAAAGAAAAAGGATATTAGGGGTTCTTAGTCTTAGTTAAGCTTTAAGGCGAGCTAGAGGTACTTAGTGCTATATTCTAATATAAAGCGAGTTTATCGGAGTACTTTAATTTCTCTTTTTACCTAGGCTTTTTTATCTATTATTCTAAAAGCTTATTAGAGCGCGGCTTTAAAGGCTTTAAAGCTAGAGTAGAGGTTTATAGTCTATAGCGAGTATTCATTAAGTGGTTTAATAAGATACTCTTTTATAATAGGTTTAAATTAGGCTATAGCGTGCTTAGTGAGATGCCCGGCGGCGTATTAGACCTTACTAGATACTATAGTAAATTATATAAGGTAATAAAGTATAAATACGCATAGTTATATAAGGAATATTAGTAACTTATATATAGTATTATTAAATTTCTCTAGTTATTCTAACTTTAGGACTTCTCTAATATCTTTGCCCTTTATAGCGGTAATTATTATATTATTAATATTCTAGATATTCTTATAGTATTATTAGTTTTAAATTTACTAAGTAGCGGCTATGCGGTTAATAAGTCCTCTGAGTTCTTCTATTTCGGTGGTTATAGTAGTAACTTAGGCATAGAGTTACTTAACTTCTTCGTTATTACTATCTATTTCCTTATCGCCGTTAGGGTTAGCCTAAGCTAATATAATAGGGGCAAGTAGGTAATTAATAGGTAGAACCTACTAGTAGTTATTACTAGGAGTAGCCTAAGTAGCTATTACGTTTAATATTATTTAAGGTAATACGAGTAATCCTCTAAATAAGAGCTATTAATATATAATAAGAGGGTATTTCCTAAGGGATAAATTAATTATATTAGGTTTATATTAGTAGAGGAGAATATTATATAACCTTAAAGGGTAATATAATATTACGTCTAGTAATATACTTAAGGGTATTAAGTATAACTAAGTTATATTAATAGCTAAGGTAGCTACTATATAAGAAAGTATAATGAATATATTCTATATACTTAGGCTTCTCTAAGTAAAGTTAATCGCGATGAGGCGAGATATTATTCTAAGACTAACGCGGTCTAGGAATAATATCGGTCCTTAGTGGTATTAGTCTTATTATAAGTGGTGGTTAGGGACTCGGGATTTATAGAGAATACGTGATATAGCCGCGGGGGTCATAATATATTATCTCTTATAATAAGATATATATAAACCTTAAGAAAATCTTAGTAATTAAAGACTAAAAGGAGCTAATTAATATTAAAGAAATATAAGCCTTCCTTAGATTTATTAATTATTATTATAAGTTTCTTAAGGTATTTAAAAAAATAATTATATTATTAATAAAACTTATAAAGAAGGATAAGCTCTTTATATTTAAAAATAAAGCTAAGGATACCTTTAATAAGATTAAGGAATTTATCCTAAGTAAATTAATACTTAAGATATTTAATTTATCTTAATAAATTAAACTTAAAATAAATACCTTAGACTTTACCCTAGGCGCCTAGATTAAATAATAAGATAATAAAGGATAATTATACCTAATTATATTCTATTCTTATAAGCTATATAAAGTAGAACTTAATTATCTTATTTATAATAAAGAATTCCTCGTAATTATTAATACCTTTAAGAAATTTAAATATTATCTCTTAAGAAGCTAATATTAAATTAAGGTCTATATAAATTATAAGAATATTTCTTATTTTATAATAACCTAAGAACTTAGTAGATAATAATTATAATATATTAAATACCTTTTAGAATTTAATTATATTATTATTTATATTAAGGGATTAGAGAATAGCCGAGTAAATATTATTAGCTAGAGACCTAACCTAAATATAAGAAAGATCCGAACTAAGGAATAATTATTATATTTTACCCTTAAAGGATACCTATAATAATAGGTTATTATATATATTAAGTAATAATAATACCTAAATATAATTTATATAATAGAATAAGGTAATTTACTTCTTATAAAGATCTTAGAGTATAATAAATAACTTCTAGATAATAAAAAAATAAATAAATAATAAGTATTAAAAGAATTATAATATGACCTTATATACGAAATATATAATTATTAATTATATAAATACTATGGAATTAATAAAACCCTAGAATAAATTAAGATAATATATATTTTTCCTAATATAAAGAAAACTATTTTAGTAATTATTAGCTAATATAACCTTTATATAAAAACTAAGGCATAATACTATAAGCCCTATAGTAAATTATAACCCCTATTAATACCTTAGCTACTATAGGAAGCTATTATAATAGACTTTATTATTAAATTACCCCTATTAAAAGAATTAATTATTAGAAACCTCTATAATAATATTCTTATTATTATAGATAGACTTATAAAATTTTCCTATTTTATACCCTATAAAGAATTAATAATAGCTAAAGAATTCACTTACCTCTTTTATTTCTATATCGCTAAGATATATAACATATTACTTAAAATTATTATAAATAAAGGATTATTATTTATTTTAAAATTTTAATAAAGCCTTATAAGATATTTAGGAATTAACTATAAACTCTCTATTATATATTATAAGGAGATAAATAGATAAATAAAATATATAAATTAGATATTAAAATAATACCTTTAATATTATATTAATTATAAATAAACTAATTAGATTAAGAAGCTATTAGCCGCTTAGCTAGCTTATAATATAGCTATAAATAAAAATATAAAGATTATATTAATATATATTAACTTTAGATTTACTCTAAATATTTACTAATAATTATAAGATATTATTATTAACCCTAAAGTAATCCTTATTAGCAATTAATTATATAATTTATATAAAGAAATATAAATAGAACTTAAGTTTATTAAGAATAAAATAATAACCTATACTAATAAAAAGAAGATTAAGAGATTAATCTTCTTAAAGGGAGATATAATTTACCTTATAATAAAAAATATTAAAATAAAATAATAAAATAAAAAACTTAATTATAAATATATTAGATTACATAAAATTAAAAAAAAAATCTTAAAATATAATTATAAATTAGATTTATTACCTAAGGTTAAGCTCTATTTAATTTTTTATATTTTATTATTTAAATTAATATAAGGTATTATTTAAATAAAAATAAATAATAAGCCTAATATAAAAATTAATAAATTAAAAGAATATATTATAGAGGCTATCCTTAATATAAATAAAATTAATAATAAGATAATATATTTTATTAAATAAAAAGATTATCTTAACTTAGAAAGTATATAAGAACCCCTAGAATACCTTATTAATATATAATACCTTCTAAAGAATTTTTATTAATAGCGCTAAATATAGGCTTATTAAGACTAATAATATTCTAATTAATTAAATTAATAGCCCTAAAAGAATATACCTTTATAATAGTAGATAACTCCTCGCGGAGCTTACTTAACTCCTCTAAGGCATATAGGCTACGCTTAAAGGCCTTATTACTATGCGCTTTAAGTAATCTCTTTTATTTCTAGATATAAGTAAGCTTAGCTATTATTTCCTCTAAGGTAGCCTTTACCTTAGCCTCCTTATCTTCTAAGCGCTTATACTCTTAGATATTTTTTATAACTAGAGAAGATTAGCTAATAGCTATAGAGTAATATTAATATATACCTATAGAAAGAAGCTATATTAGCTCTATTATATATTACTTTTATATTAATATAATTAGAATAATAATTAGAATAATTAGAAATTACCTTATAGGATAAGCCCTAGCGGAAATAATAAATATAAGGTAAAATTTTAAAACTAAAAGCCTTAATATAAATAAAAAAACCTTATATTTTAGAAAGTTTTTATAAGGAAATATACTTAGAAACTTAGCTTAATATTATATTAATAAAAAGAGATTTTTATAAATTAGAATTACTTATTAATAATACTTAGTTACTAAAATTAGTCTTAAGGATAAAACTAATAGAGGGGGAACCTTATATTATAACTATAATATAAGCTAAGCGGGGAAATATAATAGAAATACTCTAACTAAGTAAGGGACTAAAGAGACTAAATATCGCTTATATCGGTCTAGGGACTAAATATTAGAAATATTAGTCTTACCTTAGACTAAACCTAAAAAATATTAATCCTAAGATTAACTATAAGTATATAAAATATGCTTATTATATTTTCTTATATAATAGCTACCTTAGCTATTAATATAACTTAGTTATACTTAATACCCTTAAGTATATTACTAGACGTAATATTATATTACCCTCTAAGGTTATATAATATTCTCCTCTACTAATATAAACTAATATAACTAGTTTATCCCTTAGGAAGTATCCTCTTATTATAATTATAAAAGTCTAACCTCTTATAGGTATTTTAATTATTTTAATCTCTATATAAGAAATAAGAGAATTATTTACCTCTTTATCTTCTTAAGCTATAATCTCTTAATATTATAGCTTTAAACCTAATACCTATAAGAATTATAATTAATTATATAATTAAAGTTACTAGGTTATATAATTATATCGCCGCTACTTAATATAAAAATTAATATCTTTTATTTTTTAGCCTTTTTTATAAGATATATAATCTCCTTTATAATATATAATTATTATTATTTTAGGATATTAATATAATAAAGGTTACTATAGATTAAATTATTAAGCTAAATATTTATCTTAAGCTTATAATCCTAGGCAAAGAGATATTCCTTATAACCTTAGAGCGCCTAGGGGCATTATAGAACCTTAGGTACTTTATATAATACTAAGAGCTATTATTACTTAAAAGTCTTAGGGATAAAGAGCCCGATAAGTACCTATTCGTCGAGGTCATAAAGAGAAATATAGCCTAGATTAATAGCCTATTAGATATAATCTAATAGCTAAGAGAGGCTCGGCGAGAGGAAGACTATAGGTAAAGCGGGGAAGTCGGCTATAGAGGATAGGCTATGGAGGATATATTGCCGGGGCTTAGGGGGGATTAAGGTTTTTAAGTCGCTGAGTTATAGGAGTGATTTAATTATCGGGAAGGAAGAAGGTTTCGGTCGTGAAGATAGAAAGGTTTGGGTGGTGGCTGCTGGGGTGAGTTAACCTGTGAGGAGTATGGGAAGGAAAATATTAGTTAGAGCTTAAATATAATATCTCGGCGAATTGCCAAACTTGTCTAGTTGGCGCATACATCATCTTTGAACACAATGGGTCCAAGCAAGCATCATCAAGTATATAGAACACGCTCACTGCACTTTCTTATATACCAGCTACCTCAACTATCAATACAACTTGGTTACACTTAATACCTTTGAGCACATTACCAGACGTGACTTACACCCTGTTCAAGACAACGCCAGCATCCCCTCTGCTAACATAAACCCAGCACGACCGGTTTATCCCTTGGGAACCTTACGATCGTCACATTATATGTGAACGGCCTCTAGTAACTGTATTCCAGCTATCTAGTCCAGGATGCTGTTTACATTAAAGATGAAGAAGAAAGAAAGAAGTTCTTAAGTGCCCCTGAGCTATGGGACAATTTCCCATCCCTGGCGCGCACGGGCTCAGTACGTCTTGCGGCACAGCCGCATATCAGACAGCGCGCCCTCACTAGGTCACTAATCATAAAAGATAATATTAGGATAATCTTGAGTATATTAATGAGATTCGTTATATTTATCTTCCTAGTTCTTTATTCTCTCTCGTTATCTTTATATCTAAGGGGGTAAGGCTAAGATATTAGACCTGCTAATCCTATAATAGATCTATAATGCTATTCTAATAATTAAGGTATTATGGGGTGATATCTTCCCTTAAGGTGGCTGCCTATATAACATTATTATGCATGCCACTTCTCCAACATATACCTATCTTATGACGGTCGAGGTTCCCAACTGTTACGAGTAGGAAGATCAACCAGTCTTGCCCAACACATTTCAGAGCCATTGCTGTCAACATGCATGACACACGTGTTCTTTTACGCCAAGGGGGCTTTTATTTTCGCAGATAAGGTCTATTTGAGGAGCATGAATGCATTGCTCTATTGACTCGGTGCTTATTCCAAGGGATATTGACATGAGAAGTATACGGCTTACTCTGCTCTATACGATCGCACCCCATTCTACGCCATGGAACGTATCTGTGAAATTGAAAGACTCCAATATGCTGTTATTCAGGACACTTTGTCACTATGGACGACTACCTCAGTTCAAGGTAAAGTTTCCACGAAGCTGGATATCCAAAACACTCTTGCCCACCATGACGTCGTACGAACCCCTATTAAGAACCCACTGCTGCCTAACGGTATCCCAGGAGCTGAGGTCACGCCTCTGCAGGGGGAACGTGAAATTGTTACTCGCTCCTGGGACAAGCGTCTTCTTCTCGAAACCGCGGAGGACCTTGGATGGCCCGTCTCCAGGGAGATGCAGGTACAGCTGAGCAACCTCGGCGGATGTAAAGTTGCCCGTGTTCTTAATTGTACAAGTTACGGAACCAATTTGATCCCAGAGGGAGCTGACCCCACCTTCCAACACGATTTTCGGGTTAGGTGGGAGGAGACTGGCAGACTCATCAACATCGACCATCAGGTTGGAGTATTCAAATGTCGTGTAAGTCAAACCGAATCCAAATTCGAACCTCGGCTTGATACCATAATGTTCAAAGTGCTTATAATCAATAAAGACACCTTCAGTAAAGTTGCTTTGAGGGTAATACGGTGTCTCATGACTCGGAAAGCCCGGGTCTAGGATAGATCCATAGTCCGACTCTTGCTTGGCTATCGTGTAGGGTAGTCTCCCGGATGGAGACTGTCTTCCATACAGGATCTCTACCAAGGCACGACCGGAATCTTGACCTGGAAGGTGGGCCATGATAACGGCCGTGACGTTGGGGTGCTCGATCCAAGGGTCAACAAGCCGGATGCCTGCTGCGTGCACCACAACCATTGTGTTGCGGCACTTGGACGCCACAGATGTGACGAGATGATCCGAGTAAGGGTCGGTCAGGTTTTTGCGGTCGTGGCTCTCGGACGCCATCGCGTTAATGAAGACCAAGCAAGCTTCGGAAGCTGGGTTGACGTTTGGGGTGAAGGATACCGTGTCCCAAAAGAGAAATGTTCCATCATCGTATGCTTGACGCTTCAGTGCATCCAGAGGTGCATCGATTACGCCTGTCGAAGAACCAGAGCCTCCACCAGAAATAAGAGTTCCGTTGAGGAAGACAGAAGGCCCAACTTGGCTCATGTCTAGGCTCGCGCCGAAAAGCGAGAATAGGGTATCGTTGGTGAATAGACTACCGTTAAGGTAGCGTTGGCCACCTCCGAATCCCATCGCCCAAAGTGTGAAGGGGTTAGGATCGGGCGTGTTCAGGTTCTGTGCTGCAGCGTCGTACCCAAACACGGAGAGGAAGCGAGGCTTCTTCAGAGGCAGAGCGTTGTTGACGTTTTTGACGAGAACATGGCCTTCGATGGCGCTTTGCAGGATGACGGCATTGGAAGTAGGATCTCGGGCTTCGATGTAGTCATGAGGCTTTGTCGGGTCGATGGGGAAGCCAACACCAGGCTTGGTACCATTCAGAGCACCGTACTTCAGCCAAGAAGCAACGATACGAGTCGCCATGTCGTCAAGACGAGAAGCATCCACTGAGCCATTGTTGACCATCTCAACCAGACTGCCCTCCTTGCCGTTCCACAGGGGAGCCACTGGCATGACAACGTCCAGGCCAGCATTGGCGCTCGCCACGCCACTCTTGTGCTCATACCAATCCGTGACGACAAAGCCCTGGAATCCAAGCTCTTCCTTCAAGAGGCCGTTTATAAGCTTACTGTTCTGGCAGGAATAGCTGTTGTTGACACGATTGTAGGCGCACATGACAGATCCAGCTCCTGCGTGAATAGCATCGTACAAGGGCCACAGGTAGAGTTCGTGCATCGTCTTGTCATCGAGATTAGACGAGACAGAGGCGTTGAACTTGTGGGGAAGAAACTCGGGAGCCTTGCGGCTGGTTTCTTGTTCGTTTGCGATTAAGTGCTTTACACAAGCAATGACCGACTTCTGTAGACCCTGGACCGTCGGACGAGTCAAGGCGCCCGTCAGGTAAGGGTCGTTGCTCGGAGATTCCCAGTTTCGTCCTCCCTTGACGACTCTCCCCAAACCACCGATCGAAGGGGCCAAGGCGACGTTGGCTCCCTTGCGCTTGAACTCCGCTCCCAGATGAAGAGCTCTGGCGTAGGCTAGTTCTCGGTTCCAGCTGGCGCCGACGTGAAGGCCTGCGGGATACGAGTTGACGCCCTCCTGCGCCCGCACTCCGGCGCTCGCATCGGCGTAGCATAGGCCAGGAACGTTGAGGCGTGGTACACTGCCACCATTTCCGCCACAGCCGTTGATACCTTCGTAGCCACTGGTGAGGTTTGCTTTTTCTTCGATGGTCATTTGGGAAACAAAAGACCCAGCTTGCTTGAATGCTTCCTGCCAATCACCCAGACCAGTAGCGGGAGCTGAATGGATAAGTATAAGTCTCACGGGGTGCAACAGTGACTGATTGGTGAATAAGACATACGAGAAGGGTAGACAGGAGGTGAACGGCCGTAGCTCCAAAACCTCTCGAGCTCCTCGTGACAAGAGGCGCGCTCGTTGGCGCATTGGACCGCATAAGCGGGTGCTCCCAACGCAACTGCAAGAACTACAAGAAGATTCATGGTGTAGCCAGGTACTGGTGGGAGTTGATTTGATTGGAATGAAGAAAGGGCGTTGAGGCCATGTAGATCTTGTTCACATCATGACCGTAGGTAAGCTTCCCTCTTTATAATGGATAGGTTGGGCATCCCCGTACCCCGGAACCCCACGGTAATAGTCATGAATGGTTCTACAAAACCTGGAAAGCAAGGTCCACTTGGCGATGCCATTCTTTCGGGCCTTTGGCCAGAAAACATGAGGTGAAGTGGGAGCATGGCCGCGGCTAGTATCTAGCCCTGGCCTGAAAACATGGACTGCCAACATGGAGAGGTTCAACGGACGTCGGTTGGAGAACTAATGCATTCTAGGCTTGCAGTAGGACCGAATAATGGAGTCTGAAGGCGGAGCTGTCTGTGACTTGGGTTCATGGATCTGGGGTAGACTGGAGATGCCGCGACAACACGATCACACGAGCGAGGTTGTTACATGGTAGGTTCCGGGGATCAACACGATCCAAGCACTTTGGGATTAGCGCCGGCACGATTCTGCAAATGAGACTCGAGAAGCTTATTTCGAGTCCTTGCTAGCTCCTGAACCGCCATTGGCTATGAATTAGCCGTTCTCGACAGGGGGGAAACTCAAAAGCCGCGGAGTTTTCCAACACTCGCTCCCATCCAACCTCTTCTAAACCAACCATCCCATTTTTTCTTTTTCCTAGAAAGCTCCAATGCTGTCAGATTCGGACTCGTTCTTAGGGGAGCATCGGCTTCCATTGGACAGCCCGGAGACCTCGACATCACCTTTTCCCATCCCGCACCCTGTGCCAATCACATCGGATGTTCCAGTTCGACGGCCAACCCGAACTCTCACCTCAAGGGTGAGCTTAAGTTGTGATTCATGCCACAAAAGGAAGATCAAGGCAAGTGATCAAGACATGCTCTAGTGCGCCCAAATTCTAACCGTCCTGGCCGGTAGTGCGATGCTAGACAACCATCATGCGCAAATTGCCAAAACATTGGTGTTCGATGCCAGACGCTACGAGCTCTTAGCAAGCGTGGCAGAAAAGCCCGGAGCCGGTTACCTGATACAGAAGCCTTGGCCCCTCTCCGTCCCGCCTTGCCAGAGACACGGGACACGGCCGCGGATGTTGGAACTGCCGCGGGTAATTTGGACCATGGCCTTGGGCTGCAGCATCATGGCGTGCCCGGTTCTCGCCAAGATTGGCGTCAAGCGTCTTTCGGTCCGAATCCAGAAGCTTCGTTGAGAGTATCTTGCGCTTTACCCTGCTCTGAGAACTTCAAGTTTCACGTCTGGCTGCAAGACTTGTCCAGAGATTTGGTGGCCGCCAATGTCGACGCAGAAAGTGTCATCTCCTATATGAAAACCTGCGTCGAATTATTCTATGACAACATCTACCCGATATATCCCATCATGTACAGACCTTCTCTCGACCATACTCTGGTAGAGTTACAGGACCCGGGAGGGGCCTGGGACACAAAATCCTTCATGCTCTCGACCTCAATCTGTGCTTATACCCTTGCGGTTCTGCCAAGTTCAATATCTGGAGCTTCATGGCCAGTTGCCCATGTATTCTACGCAGCCTTCAAAAAGGCACAGAATGAATACGGGCTACAGGATATCGAATGCCTTGACAGCTCTTCCGTGGTCATACATCTCATGCATGCCGCCTGGCACCATGTTTCTGGAAATCCCCAGGCATCATGGTATGTTCTTGGGCAAGCCATGAATACAGCATTGCTGATGCGATTGCACGATGAGAAGACGTATGAGTTAATGCCTTTTGTAGAAAGCCAACTGTGCCGACGTGCCTTTTGGGCGTTGTACACCGGATGTCAGGCATCTTGCTTCCTTGGCGACCATCCGAATATCTTCAACAAGAGCCTGTTCAGGGGTGTCAGGGTTCCGAGGTACCCCGAAGAGTTTGGCCCAGAGGATCAGGCTGTGATAACACAATATGATGGTCGACAACACAGTATTGGCATCCTAACAGGCTTCAACGCAAACCAGGATCTGTGGAAGGCAGCAGAGAATCTCTTACAGGTGGTCCGAGAAGGAGATTCAGTCGATACAGCCACATCGGACAGCCGACTGGCTACTTCATATTTCAGGTTTTGCGCAATTCTCGACGATCTTCCCACAGCTCTTCGGTTTCACAACTCTGTCGACATCACTCTCGAGGGCTTTTCCTTTGCCCAGCAAGGGGACTATCAACCTCGCGTCCCCCAGGCCCTTGCAATACAGCGAACCAACTTGCACATATCTCATCAATATCTGAAACTCTTTTTCCTACGGAATTATTCATTCTTGGGGATTAACAATCCTCTGGCAGCCCCAAAGCTGCCGAACCTATCACCCGGGACAGACTCCCAGATGTCTCTATCGCAGTCAGATTTGATGGCCGCGAGTCCTACGTCTCGACTGTCTTCAAACCGTGGCAACCAAGCTCAACCACAGACCGAGCATGTACAAAGAAGCCTCGGCGCTAGCTTAGACCGTCAAATATTGCAGATCGCCGAAGACATGCTGTACGTCATCCATACTTCTGGCCTCAACAGCCTCAGACTGAACGGTGAGCCATGTACCGAGAAGATTCGGCATGTAGCTGCATCTGTACTGGAAGTGCTTGCGAAGGACGTCGTCGATCCCTCTTTGTTGGAGCGTGCGGTCAATCTTCGAGACCTATATCCGCATCTTTTGGCGAGGCTGGAAAGCAAGGCTTCTGATGAGCGACGCTCTACAGCAGCTGGAGGCTCCAGTACAAATACTTAACCTTGTCACAGAAGCTAACGATGATTTAATTGGGATTTGGTGTTTATGGCAATATCGATGTCAGGAGCAGGTTTTAGGGAATAATAGATCTTGACAGCGCCTAACCAATAGTATGCATACAATATTGCTACCTCCAGTATCTGCCAAAGGCATACCCATGCCATATCCAAGGAGCCATTGTCAGTGCAGATGAACAGCTCACAACTAGTAGCCCTTTGATCAATCCTTGAGTTACCCTTAGATACTCGTCTGCATCATCCTGACCCATATTCTTCGGGCGAACGTTCTCCACGAAAACGACTTCCACAGCAACCGGAAAAGCCATCGTAGCTGAACTTGCTATCCAAGCTAAACAGCTCACATGATTGGTTATTGCATCCAATGTTGGAGGACCAAGGTAGAAGAAGAAGAAAAGGGTCGTCAGTGTTACCCCCAAGTCAATGGTGCCGGTGAGTACGGGCATCCATGGGACGAATATCAACTCTAGTAGGCAATTGCGACTTAGGTCTTCACGACTACCACTAATTATCATAGCTAAGTATGGTTTTTATATATACTTTACTCGTCTAAAAAATATAAAAAAGAAGCTTTATTATCCTTAGATCGATATTACTGTCGCGGCATGTCATGGCATATCGCGATATAGTAATAATCGATTGAGCGTTATATTTCCTATTATAGAATAGTGTAATATATAATATCAGACCCCTACTTTTGGCTAGCCCCCCCCTTTGGCCAGTCGAAATTGCCTTAATACTAAAATATATATATTATATAAATTAGCGATTTCTTAATAAAAAAAAATATAATTAATTTAATTAAACCTAGAATATACTCTATAGGCCTTATATTTCTTTCTTTATTACTTTAATAGAATTCTCTTATAATTTAGGTGCCTTATAGTCGCGGTATTTTATAAGTGCTTTTTTAGTCTTATAATAAGTATATATAATTTCCTTAATATATATAAACCTCTTATTAGGGTTATAATTAATAGCCTTCCTATTAGTAGGCTTTTATAACTCTAGCTTATCCTCTAGGAACTTAATTCTTTACTTCTAGGTAGCGATAATATTATTTAAATAAGTAATTTACTTATTATTCTATTATATAAGAAATTAGGCTTTATATTTAATATTACTATTACTGTATCGCGCTTAATCTAGCCGTTTTTTAATATCTTTATTATTTTTTAGCGTATAGAGATTATTATAGGCTAGTGGCTTTTACTTCTTTAGTATTAATAGTATTAAATCCAGGGGGGAAAGGTACTTAGTATTAATAACCTTCTTTATTAGCTTCTTAATATTAATAAGATAAAATCTTATACCCCGGAATAAATATTAGATATTCCTCTCGGTTAAGGCTTTCTTTTAAGCTATCTTATAAAAGTATATAAAGTATTATTTCTAAATAAGAGACTTAGCTATAAAGGTTATATACTTAGTAGTCTCTTAGTAAAAGAATTATTTTAAAATCACAAAAATACTAATATGAAGAGGTTATATTATATAAGATAAATATATTAATAAGTAAAGAAGCTATACCTTATTTAACTAAGCTAAGAATATAATCTCAACTATAATATAAGAGCTATAGCTATTAAGAATAAAAAGTCTTTATTTCCTAGGAGGTAACTTAGTTTTTAATAAGAATATTTCTATAATAATTATTTATATTCCTAAGGGATAAACTAGTTATACTAGGTTTATATTAATAGATAGATTAGTCGCGCTATTCTTAAATCAAGGGGGGTATTATATCTAATAATATACTTAAAGGTATTAAATATAATTAAATTATATTAATAACTAAGGTAATTAATATATAAGAAAGTATAAATAAGTATATTTATATATTAAGGTCCTTAAGATAAATTATAATAGATTATAAGCTATAGGTTATAATCTATTATAAGCCTTCCTTAGATTATATATAAATTATTATTATTTAACTTTATTTTACCTAAAAAGGGGATTAAAGTATCTTAATTAAAATCTTAGTAAGTTTAATAATAAAGGCTCTATACCTAAAGCCTAAGGTCTTAATAGGCTCAAATTAATAAGGTTTATCTATATAATTATCGATACCTTTAATAATAGCTCTATTCGCAATGAACAGATTATATCTTAACTAGCTAAAGAGGTTAATATCTAACCTCTTCCCGTGGCAGCTCTCCCCTCCATCATCGACCTTCCGATCATCCTTGGGATTCTTAACCACTTGAAGAGGTATAAATCTTAAAGGATCACGCTTCTATTATCCTTATAAGAGGAAATTTAACTAATAACTAATAACCATAACTAATAACTATAACTAACTAATTAACTAATTAATAACCGGCTAATTAGTTAATAATATAAAAGAAGATTATAATAGCTACTTTTCGTAGAGACCTCTAATTAAATAATTATAGTAGCGCGGCTAATGCCTATTAGTAGGCCTTTTTATATAATTAAGATAACCTTACCGAAGAGGTTTATAAGCTTTATAAAGGCGCAAAAAGTACTTATAATAGGCTATAAGAGATAATCTTATATAGAGCTATTTAGAGTATTAATTTAAGCGCGCTACTTAGCGATCTAATGCTAATTAAGCTCGCAATCTTTAGTTATAACCTTTTTCTTTTTTTACCTAGCCTCTTCGCATCTAATTCTTATACCTATATAAGGATTAATTTTATTAAAGAAGAGCTTTTTTTGCTTAAGGCTCTTAAGATAGAGATAAAAAAAAAGAAAGATTTTATTAATAAAAAAAAGAATTTCCTTAAGGATATAAATAATAATTAGCACGGGGCATAGCTCATAATACTCATAATAAGTATTAAGACTTTCTATACCGCTAAATAAAGATCGAAGAAGTCTTATAGCTAGCTAGGATCTAGCTACGTAGCTATAGGCGCAACTATATTGGGAAATAGAGGTTATTGAGGTTATTAGTATCATAGGTTTACTCAGAGGGATTAGTTCCTAGAGTCGGCGGCGGAGTTCAAACCTAAAAAGTATTGGCGCTAGGGCTCGGCGCTAGACTTAGCGGTAGATAAAAGTCTATAGGTTTAATTAATTAAACCTATCCGGTTAAATATATAATATATAAATATCGGCTCGTGTAAATATGCGAATAATAGTAAGTTTAATAGTAATTTTAATAATAATATATATAAATTATAATATCTTAATATAATCTATTATAATCTTATAATAATTAATTAATATAATAAATTATCCTTTTATTATATAAATATAAATTTATCTAAGTTATAATATAATATCTCCCTTCTATTAATTTTATCCTTAAGGCTATATCTATAATCTTATATTTATTATTAATATATTCTTAACTTAGACCTATAAAAATTTCTTATTAATATATTTAATTACTTATCCCTTTTAAAAAAATATTTAGTTATTATTAAATTAAGTAATATTATTAATTATTTTAATTTTTAAATTATATTATACTCTTTTTATTATTCTTAAGGTTTATACTATATAGCCTTACCTAAGAAATCTAATTACTATAGCGAATATACCTATTAAGGCTATTCTCATAATATATTAAAGAATATATTAGGTATATATATATAATTTATTTTATATTATAAGGTTTTTTTATTAATTATTCTAATAATTTATATTAATAAAGAATTAAATTATTTAGACCTTAAGGAAAAATATATTAAAACAGATTTCCTTAGATTATAATAAGAGGCTTAGGAAATTTAAATAAGGATAAATAAGGTTTTAGCTTATTTAATTTATCTTTATTACTAAAAGTATTAGCTATATATTAAAGGTATAAATATAATCTCTTATAGTCTTTAGTCTTTAAATAAATTAAAGGAGGCTAAGAAGATAAAATTAGAGGCTATAATTACTATATAATTTATAGGTATTATAGATATTATTAACTAAAGTATTATTAGCCTAAAATTTATTTCTCTTTTTAATATTATTAATAAGAATTCTTTAAAAAGTATTATATACCTATAAGGTATTCTAAGGATTCTTATATATTTTCTAAGTCTAAGTAATTCT
>NW_003315723.1:0-18749 GCF_000151355.1 Fusarium vanettenii 77-13-4 | reverse complement strand
TATATCTAATATATAAGGGCGCTAAAGGTTTATATATATCTATTTTAATAATTATAGACTAATTTAATTATATTAGAGATTTAGATATATAAATAGGGTAATAAATAATAGTTATTAATCTTATAGGATAAAAAGCTAAAATAGCTTTTATAGCCTAAGATAATAATTAAATTATAAACTTTCCTCTATAATAATAGCCTATAGCAAAAATATTCTTACCTAGATATACTTTATATACCGCGGGGATAAAGCTATAGAGTAAATTATTAATATAATTTATAGAATATTATAAGGTCTATTATATTAGATTAAGATTTTTAAGCTAATCTTTTTTTTCCTCTAGCTAATTATACTTATTAATTAAGAGGTATAGGTTATATTAAAATACTTTAATTAAGATAGGATCCCCTTTATAGTAGTCTAGAATTAGGATATATTATCTTACCTCTATAAACTTATCTATAAGGATAAAATTATATTTAGCTAAGCTAAACCTATCTAATAGGATTAAGAGAATACCTAAGGCTTCTATAAGAGATTTTAAGATATAGATATCTAGCGAGGTAATAGATTTAATTATATTATATAATTAATAACTTTCTAGGTACTTATTAATAGATTCTATCTCTATATATAGAATCTAATATCCTCGTCGACTTATTAGGTACCGGTACTTTACTTTAATAATAATCTAAAGACTAGCTAGAATAGGTACTTATATTACTTATTATAATATAGGTTACTTTTTATCTCTCGAATAGCTAATATAGGGTTCTAAAGCTCTTTTACTTTTTATAAATATAAATCCCTTTAATCGGGGTTAGATTAAGATATTATTCTTTGCTCCGGCTAAGATTAAGGATAGTTATTTCTGACCCCTGGCCTTAGCCCTCGGATTTAAAGCTATAATATCGGGCCTAATAGCGAAAAAAAAATCGGCTTTCTATATAGTCTGCGAATATCTAAAGGTTTAGAGTATTTAAACTTAAGTTCTATTATGCCGCATAGTATATAATGCGAAGTAAAAGGGAAAAAAGCTATAATATAGGATAATCTTATATTTATACTTATTATTACTGCGGTTTATATCTAAATAGAATTATAAGCTTTAATAAATAATTAAGGTAAATATTTTATAAGGTAAGGTAATTTAGTCTAAGATATAAGTAATAATAAAGTACCCTTTATTAAATATTACCTTAGCTAAAATATTTCTAATTTTTAGGCTATATCTTTAAGTTTTACTTAATTTTATTTATTAGCTAATTAATATTAAAAGGTCTAATTAGTAAATAATCTACTTATTCTATAATCTTAGTAATTATATTAATAATAGCTTTAATAGTTATAATAATATTTCTAATACCTATAGTAGCTTTAAGATAATTCTTTATTTAATATATAGCTCTTAAAGCTAATATAGCTATCGCAATAATTAGGTATAACTCCTCTTATTTAAAAACCTCCTTATTAAACTTTGCGATAAGATATCCCTATATTATAATAATTAAAATTATAATTAAATATATTATTAGATATTATTTAATCTTAGATAATTTATAAATAAAAACCCTTATATAAATCTATAAAATATATATCTATAAGAGTAAATATATTAGAGTTATTTATTTCTTTATAAATTTTTACTTAAAGTTTAGATCTTTTTTATATATCTTCCTCTATAATTATAGGCTTTTAAAGTATTTCTATTAAACTATATACTTTACCTTTCTATTATATAATACTAATTATATTATAATAAGCCAGAATATATATTAGTATACCGAGATAAGGGAATATAATAGTAATTATTTCCTTTAGGCGTAAAAAGATCTATTTAGATTCTTTTAATATTAAGTTTATTATAAAATTATTAAAGAAATACCTAATAATATTAATATAGCTAACCGCATAGTATATAGCTACCTTTTATTTAGATTAATACTTAATTAAGGGATAAAAATCACTAATAAGAAGAAGACTTAATAAATAATTAAAGTATATATAATATATTTTAATTCGGGATATTCTAATATTAGATTAGAATAAAAGCTAAGGAAATTTCCTTTACTATATATTTAAGTACCTTACTTTAAGTTAATTAAAATATAAGTCTTATCCTATTTAGATATAAATTTATCTTTATTTTAATTTATTATCTTTAGATCTAGATACTACGTTTTAGATCTCTTAATATATAGGTATTATAAGAATACAGAGGATAAAAATAATTAACTTACCTTAAATACTTTATGCTTCGGAGGCGTATTAAAACCAGCGACGGAGTTAGGTAGTATTCGGAGTAGACGGAGTTAGGCAGTGTTCGGAGTGGACGGAGTCAGGCAGTGTTCGGAGTGGACGGAGTCAGGCAGTGTTCGGAGTGGACGGAGTCAGGCAGTGTTCGGAGTGGATGCAGAACGACGCATATTTTCATGCGGGGACATGATCTCCGAGAATGGACACCACGGCAATTCGAGAAACAAGCCGAGCTGCAAAATCGAAGAGCAAGTAATCGTAACGGTGTCCAGTTGAGCTTTACTGTAGTGTAAGGTGTTTCCCTGCTGGTGCAGTATCACAGCATACCGCAACTTTTTATTGCTGCTGTTTGTAGCCGTGACTGGCAGACTTTTGAATCTTGTAAACAAGGCAGAAGAAGGTGAACAGAAGAGCCGGTACTCGGATTTAGCAGCATGATCTGGTTAAGAGTCTTAAATAGCCAAGTTAAACTCTCTACGAGCTGCGTTGCCAGTCCATGGCCACCATCCTCAGCCTGCAGCGATGTTCCACAGGTCAAGCATGTACGCCTTCTGCGTTGAGAGCCCAGAGAATTTTTTGCATTGGTAGCAGCCTTCTTGTTGAAAAGATTCGGCGGCGTGTGGCCTCCTTAACCGTGTAGAAGCCTTTCTAGTCTATGTCCACCAATTTGACCAAATTGAGGGGGGCCTTGTTCAGACCTCCTGCTAACGATCACAGTTGTTAAGTTCTCGATACCTCATTGACCACCTTGTTGACGCAACTTCCCAATTGTTCGATCCTGACTTCGACAACATCACCGTCCTTAAGCCATGGCTTTGGATCTGGCATACCTAAGACGACTCCATCCGGCGTCCCCGTCATGATAACTGTACCTTTTTGTAAAGTCGAACCCTGGCTGAGAAAAGAAATGATGGTGGCCACGTTGAAAAGCAAGTCGTCCGTGTTGCTATCCTGGCGAAGCTCACCATTGACAAAGGTCTGTAGTCTGAGACTGTCCGCAGCTCCCACGAGCGCAGGTGAAACTAGCATTGGGCCGAGTGGTGCGAAGGTATCAAATGACTTGGCATATGACCATTGTGGTATCGATCCGGCATGGGCGGGATCTCTTTGCCATGTCCTTGCAGATACATCGTTAGACGATGCATATCCAGCAACATATGAGATTGCCTCCTCCTTCGAAATGTTCTTTCCTGCTCTGCCAATCACGACAGCGAGCTCCCCTTCATAATCAAGACTCTTCCCCTGCGCAATTGGATGCACGCAGATGTCTTCGTCAAATGCTGCTATGGCTGCCCCTGGCTTCATGAATAGTGATGGATACGGCGGAGGCGTACGGCCGGTTTCGGCAACTGGGACACCGACATCAGTCTCCTAGACCTGTTTAACCCTGAAAATGCGTACTGTGCTTTCTATAATTGAGTCTGGAATCGATTAGTACGTCCTGCTCCCGATCAGGATCATGGTAGCTTACCCAATACATTTGAAGATCGGCACATCACCCGCATTGAGTACTCCAAGGAGCTTCTGTACTTTGACCTTCTCTTCAGTTCGGGTTAGTGAAAAAGGGTCCCCCCCTGCCAATCTGACAGCATAAAGCTCCTGTGAATCTAGGAGCTCTTTCAATTCATTGCTGTTGTTGATGCAAGGATCTCCAAACGTAATCCTTCCTGATTCGTCAACAAACCGAATGAGTCTCGACCAAGCCATAGTTCTTCCACAAGAAAACCGAGGATTCGAAAAGCACTATCTCTAGGAAACTGAATAGGTCCTCCACAAGGGGTGCTACAATGCCACCAAGTCAATTTATGTGGAACCTGCGGGCTTGTTACAGGAAGGTGCCGGGCTAACTATTACGCGGAAGGAAGAGTGCCGGCCCCATGGATTAGCCACCCGACATCCCGTGCTCCGAAGCCGAGGCTAGGGTATCCCGAGGTCGGGTTCTGGCAGGGCCTTGTTCGGACAGCAGAAAGCCACCCGTACCTTCCGCAGTGCTCCGCTTGTTCCCGATTTCCGAGACACAATAGAATCCCCGGGGGTGTGAGGGGATAGCGCGGGGAAACATAGCAATGGATGAAAAGCACACAGTCGTTGTATTTGAAGCAGTCACGATGGATTCTTTTTGGGTTACACTTCTTCGCTGAGACACTTACTGCAAATCGTACAAAAATGGCTTCCTCCAACAAAGAGTATACCTTGCAGAACGAATCGCAACGGATTTTTGAGTCTTTGGTCAACGACAAAGGCCTTGATCTACCTGACGAAATCAAAGCATTGGCCCACACCGTCAAATTTACAGGCGATGAGACGCAGCCTTTTTTCCCGGTTCCTTACAAAGTAGCAGAGACGCAAGCTGGTATCATTGGCATAGTTGGCCTCCTTGCGAACGCGATTGGCAAGGCTCGATCTGGAGTTGAACAGGATGTTGAGGTAGATGTGTACGTTCCCGCCTTAAATGAGTGAATGCCAGGCAAACCAGTGTTCTAATCAACTTGTCATCCCACAGCAATCATGCGATGCTTGGAGGTCTTGGGGCGCTCTTTTTCCGCCACGGCGGGGGTTGGTTATCTGGCGACAAGGCCCAAGACGCTGCGGTACAACGATGGGATCACGGAATGACGCGTGAAATGTACCGACAACTAGGCACAAACGTTTACCAAACAAAGGACGGTCGATGGTACCAGCTTCACGGAAGCATGGACCCAACGGCGTTGCTTAAAATGCTCGACCTACCACAGCATGACGACAAAAACATGGATTTCATGGGTATAGTGAAAGTCTATCAGGATGTCATCAAGAATTGGGACTCTGAGCTCCTTGATGACTGGAGCAACAACGTCTACCGAACGCCAGGCTCAATTTGTTACGAAGTTGAGGAGTTTGCAGCCCACCCTCATGTGGGTATCTTTCCACCACCCCCTAAACTTGGACGGAAAACTAAACGTAGCGCAGGGCATAGCTCTAAAGGACGAACCCTGGTACAAGGTGATCAAGCAGGAGTACTTCTCGCAGTCGCCCGTGGCGTGGCCCAAGACTGATCCCAACGACCGTCGGCCCTTGGCTGGTATCAAAATTCCAGATCTGTCTCGAGCCATCGCTGCACCCACCATCAGTAGGGTATGCGCGGCTCTTGGTGCGACAGTCATCAGAGTCAGCTCTGAAGTCAACACAGAGTTGCCGTTAACATTGATCGATGGATGTACAGCCAAGATCAGCGTAGATCTCAACCTGAAGACATTCGAAGGACGGAAAAAACTCATGGAGCTTATCAAAGACGCGGATATTTTCGTTGATGGCTATCGTCCATCCGTCCTGGAACATCTCGGATTTGGACGTGATGCGGTTCTTGGACTCTGTGCTAAGAGATCCAGAGGCATCATTTACGTACAGGAAAATTGCTATGGATGGAAGGGACCGTGGGTCATTCGCCCCGGCTGGGCACAGATTGCGGATACCGTAAGTCCAAAACTGCCTCTGGTGTTTCGCCAAACATGGAACGTCGGCATGCGGGAACTGACACAATCAGGTATCTGGAATTGGCCGTAACCTCGCACGATTCCACGGTTTTGATGAGGCACATCCATTCCCAGGACCCAATGCCGACTACCTGTAAGAACATTCTCTCTTCGATTTCGAGCAGAGGAGTTTGCTAACGCGATGTGTGCAGGGCTGGCCACGGTGGAGCCGCAGGTGCTTTGCAGGCTCTTTACTTGCGCCATAAGCACGGTGGCTCATACGTTGTACAGTGTTCATTGCTTGTAGCCGATCTCTACCTACTCAACTATGGCATGTATACCGAGGAGCAACAAGAGCGCTTGAAGAAGCGCAACGCCGAACTGATGGGAACCAAACGACACTATGATGAAGTCGTCTCCACAAACATCAAACGATATGCTATCAAGGCATTCGTCGCCGATCGCAAATACGAGACAGCTGTGAAGGAAGAGTATTTCCAGACCATTGACGGAGCTCCCTGGGGCCTGGGGCCGATTGATGTTGTACGCCCGCCTTTCAAATTGGGCCACAAGCACCTCGATTTTCCAATTGGCGCGGCACCTCCAGGTTATCACTTGCCTCAGTGGACTGTGGAAACCAACCAACAATTTGTACCTCTGGCTCCGGCTACAAATGGCCCGTAGCATGAAATCTCAATAGATTGACAGAATCAATTTCTGCTGTAAACAACTCCCTGTAATCACAAATTATACAGACTTAACGTGATGAGCGAGCAGGAAGTAGGTAGGGAGCGAACAATAAGCACTAAGAAAACCCCAAGATAGTGAGCTCCCGCACTTATATTATGCTCGCATGTAATTAATCTTAAATGTAAATAACCTCAAGTATGTTTTCATCAGTAAGGATATTCCTTATGCGCAGGCGGAGACGAGCTTTTCTTTTGATGCAGTGTCTACGACGATCCTTTGGGATATATGTACGAGGTTCGGACTACCCTATGTCCTTTGGGACTGGAGTTCTATGGAGAGACAGACGAAGGCGACGGAACAATAACAGAGTGGTATTGACCACGATGTGACATCTTCTTTAATCGTGCTGGAGCGCGACTCTTTTCTTTGCATTTTGTCGAAGAGGTTATGTGACGGAGTCAATTGTGAGTATGAACGGGGGGATCCGCGAAGGTTGAGTGTGCTAGGAGAGGTACGCAACCAGGAGGATATTCCATTACGGTTACGGCAATTAGCAGAGCGGAGTATTTCAATAAATAAGGCTATCTTATTCCGTGCCTTTCTTTCGGCACTTTATCTAAGGGATATGGCATTCATCGTGGATGGTGCGCCGAGTGACGTATGTAAGGAGGGCGATGGTCCTCCGGGTGATTAGATAATGCGTGCTATCAATCTATTTTCTTAGACAAAGCAGACTTTGATCAGTTATTGTCTCTGATATTACTTGTTTCTATAGTAGAAAGTATAGTTAGTAGTATCATGTATATTTACAGACTCACGCGAGCATAAGTTAGCAATGAAGCGAGCCCTAGCATAACCAAACCCAGATCAATGGGTGAGCTTCTAAGTTTTAATATACGAGCATTAAATTAGTATTTGTTTAATTAAGTATGAAAGTGAAATATAAAAGTAATTATAAAAACACCAAGCCGAAGGCGCAGGTGGAAGTGAATATGCATCGTGAGATCCTTATATAATAAGATAAGTGGTAGTTAAAAGTCAGTAAGCTTATATTTAAGTGAAGAACCTGAGCTCCACGCAGTGGGAATATCCATTCCTTTTCTAAACTTACGGAGCCCGAAGGGCGACGTGTCGGAGGAGAGGGAACAGAGTGATATCGACGAGGACTAGATAATAAATAAATATCATGAAATATTAAAGTATAATAGAATAAATAAAAGTAAATAACGTTAAAAAGTTTAAAAGATACTAAGTATAAGCGAGACAAGATAGAGTAAAATAATATCTAAGAAGAGAATTAAACTAGAGGGGAGATTCTTAAAAACTTATCCTAGGAAAGTAATTAGATTATTAGAAGGTTAATATTAGGTAAATATAATAAGCTATACCTAAATATAGTAAGAAATAAAGTCCCCTTTTGTAACTAAAGGCAATTTATAACTTTAGTTTAAGGGGGGACTATAAGATATAAGATTAGACTATTAATAAGTATCTAACTAATTGTATTATATTTTGACCATAGTATCTCTAACTCCCTTCGTATTGATCCCAATATGCAGAGCTGTTTCGTAGGCATTTCTAAAAGGCCGGGTAACTATATTCAGGCAACATCTGATTTTCTGAATAGTTGCGAAACCTCTGCTTTCATCCAACACAAGTGAACTCCAGATACTGCTTTGTGCAAGCGGACTGCGCAGAAGCAGCTGTGTTTTGATACGATGTTGCGAATGATGCGAAGTTTAGAGCCGTTCCATCTTGCCTCGGTGCTCCGGTGCTACAGACGCCGGATCCTACCTAAAGTTATTTTGTTGCATTTCTTGCTGGGATTGACTACGGAGTACAGGCACTGCGTTTCGATCTTCTCAAATGAAACAAAGTCGGTAACAGGTCACTGAGCTCCTATTTGAAATCATGATAATTCCATTGGTGCGCGCATTTTGCTCTCAAAACTATGATACCAATACCAATAGTAGGGATACACAAAATATCAAGCTTATGACCCAAACATCGTAGCAGGAACAAACCTGTTCGTGACGAGAGGCTTCTCTATAGAGATCCATTCGTGCCATCGAATTTTGCGGAGCATGTTCTTAAATTGCCATCCAGTCCAGGGCATCGTGTAGGTAATCCAGCCAGCGTCGTTTTTGTAGTAGGTGACACAGTCACGGCGAGCCCAAACGAAGACACCATTCTGCCTCTTCTGCAACTCAAGATTGTAAGCATGCTCGACATCACGTGCTGGATGAATAGCCAGCTTTCGGCCTTTCCGCTCTCGACGTGCCATTTCTGCGACCACCTTGGAATTGAATCTTGCTTGCTGTTCCCAGTTGTCCTGCTGAGAGGACCAAAGAGTGGCCGAGTTGGGTCCGAAGCACATGAACATATTGGGGAAGCCGTTGGTTGCCAGTCCATACAGAGCCTCTGGGTGCTCCTCCCACTTCTTTTGCAGGTCCTGGCCATTAATGCCAGTTATACGTTCATGTTCGAGATGCTTGGACGTATTGAAGCCGGTTCCGTAAATAATCACATCGAACTTGCGTTCTGTCTCAACACCGGTTTTACAATCCGCAGAGACGATACCTTCCTCGGTATAGCGGATTAAGTTGTCTCTCAAGGTGGTGACGTGTGGTTTCGCAAGGCTGGAGTAAAAGTTGTCAAGACGAAGGGGGCGTTTGCAGAAGTCTACCAAAAGTAAGCTTTCAGCCACGAAGACAGTCTTTTGGAGGAACACTGACACTTCGAATGCGGTCTCAAAATTTCGCGAAGTTTTGGGTCCTTGATCTCGGACTCCATATAATCAATGGCTGCCTTCGTCATCGAGTCATTCAACGGATCGTTATCGGTAGACATAGCCACTGAAGCTCCCATTTCGTTGCACTCCCAAAAGCGCTGCAACCAGGCAAACAGTGGAACCCATTTCAAGGCCCATCGGAATAGCCTAAGGAGTGGTTAGCTCAGAGCGAATCGGATCTTGTAGGTTCCATACCGAGAATACGCAAAATCGCCACGAGCCGTGCAGACTGGTGGTGTCCGCATGTAGACCGACAGGCTCTTGGTCTTGTCCACGATCTCTGGAATGATCTGGGCGGCACTGGGTCCGCAGCCAACCACGGCAACATTCTTGCCTGTGAGATCATAGTCGAACCTCCAATGTGCTGTGTGCCAGGAGGTGCCTTTGTAGTTCGAGCGACCGGGCGTATTGCCAAATTTTGGGCGATCAAGGGCGCCAACGCATTGGATGACCACATCAGCGATCCAGTGTTCCAAGATTCCAGTAACCTTATCCTGGACTCCTACATTCCAGATCATGTCTTCATCACTCCAAGTACAAGTCTTCACGAACTTGCCGAACTGTGTACTTCGTTTGAGTTCGTACTTGTCCGCAAACCTTTTGTAGTAGTCCTGGATCTCTTCTCGTGTAGCGAAGTAGTGCGTGTATTCTAATCAAGTCAATTCTTTTCTCCGTTGGCTCTGCAGGAAAATAGATGGGTAAACATACCTTTGTTGATTTCAAACGATGTTGTATAAACCATTGCGGGAGCGTCACACGCACAACCTGGATAGCTGTTTTTCAGCCATGTGCCACCGAAGTCGTCGAGAGCGTCGAATATCTGCAAATCGTCGCGTTTCACCTCGCCGTCCTTGAGGATGATGGCAGCTTGCTGAATACCAGACACTCCGGCACCAACAATAATGACTCTCTTCCTGCGGGACTGGGGAACGTTTTCACTGCCTGTCGCACCGCTCGCCTCCTCAATCTCGTTGGCCTTGTATCCGGAAACCGCGCCATAGTCAGCTGGGCCTACCGTGCCAGCATCAAAGGATTTCGCCAATGGCACGTATTGGGTGAGGCTGGAATTGCCACCGCTCAAAAGAGGTCGTTCTTCCTCGTTGAGATGCATGATTGTGATTGTGAAGGAGTTGTGGGATGTGTGGATGCTGACAGCGTGTGGCAGTTTTAAGGCGCGACAACTCCCCCAACTTCAGCCAGTGGCAACCTGTGGTGGAATGTGGTCGTTCGGACCCGGCGAGTGCTCCAGGGCACCTGGGGAGCGGGGCCCCGCGCTGTGTTCATCGGGGTTTTGGCGTCGCCAGTTGCTGGGTCCGATAGTTGCACCACAGACTCCGACCGAAGCTCAGCTGATTCGGCATCGATACATGCAATCCGAGTTACGCGGAACCCGGGTTTCCGATGTGGCTAGAATCCGGTTCTTGCCACACAGTTCATGGTTGGGCTCGCTGAACTCATTTTCCTTTCTACTGGAAGCCTTTCCAACTTGACTCTCGGCACGCAAACTCACAGTACACAGCTAGACCCGGTGCACAAATTGATGCGCTACCTTAAGTTGTGCAGTCTAATGCACTTGCACTGCTCCCTTGAATTTTTGCCAACTCGACAATGTCGTCGCCTGTCGCTTGCCAGCAGACTCTTTGTGGTAGACCTACACACCGGTTTATTGCTTCCAGCAGGCGCAATTTGCGACTCCAGACTGTCCACAACAATCACAGGACTGAGCATCTTACGTACTGCAATAGCAGAGCTCACAAGGCTGAGTTCGTGCCTAGAACAGTGCTTTCCAAACACCTGTAACAGGTCTCTTGTACATAGTTCAACCTCGATGAGGCCAATTGACAGTGTTCCTACGTGTATTTATAAGACGGCACGCAAGATTTCAAAGTGAAATGTGTGAACTTTCGTTTACTTGATGGAGTAAAATGTTTTACAACTGTGTGCTGAAAAGCGTTTGTGCTCAAGGCCAACCAGCCGCCGTCGAACCTGATCATAAGCAAGTCTCATACCTTGCTCTCTCTAGCTTTTTAATTCCAGTGGCAAGAGTTCTATCGTGTGACTGGGAAAAACTTGGTAAGTAATCTCTTGCTATAACCATGCGTAAGACCTACCCGTCAGGATCGCGAAGAAACCCAATCTGAGTATAGGCAGATAGGAAGTGCTTGTCGAACGCATCTTCAGAGGTGTCGCTTGGTAAATCCAGTGCCACGGCGGAGGTGTCCTCGGGTGTTTTCAGTACGACGTACCCCAGTTTCTGTGCTCGCTCCAGAGCACTCCTCGGGCTGGGGACTAGGAATCCAAGATGACCGAAGCCTGACGCCTTTACGGACCTCACTGCTGGATCATAGACAGGAGAAGACGAGGCACCTTCGCTTGACTTTTCCTGGTTGCCATGGACGTGAACCAGCTCCAGCAAGCCTGATCTTGAACTCATGGAGCCAAAAATGTCCGATGGAGTTTTGTCTTCAGGCGTTGCGTAACCAAGATAATACACAGTCATGGGACCAGTATTCCACTGAAAGAAGAGAGACATGCCCAGAAGTTCGGAATAAAATTTCAGAGATTGCTCCGGGTCTGTGATACGCAGCATGGTGTGACCCAGTCGATAGCCCGTACCAGCGCCATTGGAAGTGGCTAATGCATCTGGGATTCTAAGCTCACCGTGCTCGACGACAGGTAGGACCATCTTTGCGACAATGGTGCCAGTGTGCGGTGGAACCAAAATGTGTATTCCATCGACGCATTTCAAAGTCGGCACCGATGAAGTTTTCAAGGCAGAGCCAGCAATTCTTTCCACTCTTACCAACTCGAAACTTTTGCATTAGGCCCGTGCTAAGCACCATACCCCAGAGCCTCACGGAGTCGGGCAAGCCACTCGGGGGGCCCTGTGGTGGGGCACAGGTCGCCATCGGACCCCGGACCCGAACACCGCAATGTGGGGGAGCCAGAATGCTGTGATCACGAGGAACCTTGTGCAAGCCTTCTTCTGGGGCCAGGCGCCGAAGTCGCCTCTTGAATAATATAGTCTGACGCATGTCCTCCTGATAATCACAGTGCACTTGACACCACGTCCCATACACAGTCACGCTACTATCATCGTTTGAGCTGCACCATTAAGACGCGCTTCGTACATCTTTGGTAACACAGCCCATTTCTAGTCGAGAAGCAGCGGTAAACATGTCTTCACAATCAGGTGATGCTCAAACAATGTGAGTATCAGTCCTTTTTTGTGGAATTGAGAGTAATCTGTTCTACTCTCAGTGTGGTCACGGGCGCCAATCGAGGAATTGGTCTCAGCATTGTCAAGCAACTGCTGAGCCAGTCTGGCCCTGGCACCCTCATTATCGGCGTGGACTTGGCAGATGAACAATTAAGGCTTCTGAAATCCTCTCCGCCCGACAAGTTCGACCATGTCACTGGCGATATCTCGCAACGATCTACAAGTGAAAAAACTGTCGCCTTAGCTAAGGAACGCTCCGGTCGCCTGGACGCGCTAGTTTTGAATGCAGGCGTTCTCAGGCCGGTCGGTCTTGTCGCTGATATCAGCGTTGACGAGATGAAGAAACTTTTTGATGTCAATTTCTTTGCGCTCTTTCACACGGTCAGTGGCATTGTCTCATGTCGAGGATGTCTCTCGGGGAAATCAAGCTTACCTTCGTTTTGGCATGTAGATTCAGCTCGCCCTTCCGGAGCTGCGACGCAACCACGGCAAAATTATTATGACATCATCTGGTGTCACCGATGAACCCTCCACGGCGTGGGTTGCGTACGCTTGTTCAAAGGCGGCAATGAACTATTTGGCTGCGTCGATACCCTTGGAAGAGCCGGATGTGACCACCGTGTGTCTCGCTCCCGGCATTGTAGACACTGGGATACAGAAGGCGGTTCGCGATGAACGTAAGTGTGGACTGGTGCTTTCTAGTGGATGCATGAATGACTGATTCTGTTTTTTGCTCCAGATCAACAAACCATGCCAGAAGACCAATACAAATGGTTGGCAGATCTGCATGCAAAGGGAGAGCTCCTTTCCCCTGACCTGCCTGCTAGCACTTTTGTCAAGCTGGCACTTCATGGTATCCCAAAGGATGCTGCAGGGAAGATGGTATACTGGAACGATCCTCGCGTGAAGGCGTGAGAGAAAAACTTGGAGATTTCCCGCGTCCAAGCACCAATCTGGCCATACCAATCATGTAAACTACTTTTTCAAGAATGAGCATTCACAATGACCCATTGTTTGCCACGAACTACGAATAGGCTGCTTCCTGCGAAGACTTTACAGCAAACAACAGGGTACATGGATTCAGGATTGATTAGCTCGTCCTGCAGAGAGATCACGTTCTATGGTTCTTTCCTTGTCGCTTACCACTCCCCCAGAAGTTCTCAAGCATGCTCAATATTTGTTCTTCTAGACGTCTTCTCACGTTTGGTGCTTTCACACAAGACTCGTTACGTCAACACTGTACCCTTGCCTTGCGCCAATGTCAATGGTCCCGTGTGTGGCTTTTTCCTCACAGATTTCTCATATTTTCAAGTCACGACACGAGGCTGTCATGCTGACTTGCACACGCAGTCGAAGAGTTTCTGTAGGAAATCTTGTCGTCCTGTATATGACTAGTATCCTTCTCCGTTGACACCCAGGTTACATTCCTCACATCACGGTCTTTTTCGCTATGACTTTGGAACGCTGGGAGACATGTCACATAGCTTTCGAGCAAACTCACCGCTCTGTATGATTCTCTGCCACTTGTAAATTTTGATTCTTGGGCCATGTAGTAAAGCTCCAAAGGGTCATCTCACTATATGCTAACAAACCGATTGGACCGGCTTGTGAACAGGACCAGTGTGCCCGTAGTATTCTGCCATTTGTGCCATGCAAAAAGCCGCCTCTAGCAATTGTTAACCATCGTCTTGTCACGTCTATCAGAATCATTGATGCAGTGAAGAAGCATTGAGTTGTTACGCGGGGCATGGTTGATATGCTTAAGCTTCGTCTACGGGAGGTAGCGATGGAGGTCCAGAATGTGTCATAGCAGTAACCAAACATGGTCTGGACACATGGCGCCCGAGTGATGCTGTATCTCCATTCTGGGAAACTTTCTGTGGACAATTTTTCGTTGGAATTCGGTGTCCGATCCTTGTCCCGCGAGCGGGGGTTTCGTTGGAATTCGGTGTCCGATCCTTGTCCAGCGAGCGGGGGTTTCGTTGGGGAGTGCCGATGTCCCAGGGCCGGGCTAGAATATCCCCGCTAGTAGGGAGGGCGATAGATTTCCACCGAGTAGATCACCTGATGGAACATTGGATCTCAATTGGTTATGGGATGCCCCACAGAGGCTTTTCACCTCGCCACCCCGATCCCAGTCAGCTGTTGTAACGGCAAATCCGGGACAAGCTGAGGCTAAGTCGGACAAATCAACTTACCGTCGCAGGTGCTCCGATGGATTTGTGTCCAAATCGGTATAACTGTGTAAAGGTAGCTCGACATTCTCGACTAACAGTCAGGTCATCCACAGTTGAACAAAACAAAGTCACAACGCAATTGCAACTTCGTCAAAGATGGAAGAGAACCTCAAAAGAACATCAAAGTCATCGAATTGGCGGGATTTCATACCATCGCAGAACGCCGCAAGAAGTGTTGAGCTTGCAAGGTCGGACACTTATGAATGGGCCGCTTCACGCTGTAGTGAGCCGTTTATGATTGGGTGGAGAAAGCTGTGGAATGAGCTATATGAACGGCCGTATAAAGGGATCACGACCGATGGCCGTGTAGTTCCTGATCTGTTCTAGCTTGCAGACAACGGAGACAACCACGGAGCTCCTGTCGCTGCCATGGTGAAAGCAGCATAGAATCTGCTCTCTGTGGCAACTTTGGAGCAAAGACAGGCGATCAGCAAAGACATTGATGCAAACGAATGGCGGGCCTGGATGAATCCAGAGATTTATATATCTCGGCATGGTGTGCGACTAGAGGAGGCATTAAACGAGGTTTTCGATGCCGCACTCGAACTTGTGCGAGCGAGTTTGTCTGAAGAAGGCTATATTCAAGCAGTGGGCTGCATGCGAGTTAACTACTTTCTCGGCGAGGTTGTAAATGGGCGGAAGGTTCTTAACGAAAAGTCTTATAATATCACAATCTTCGGCATACCTTCAGAATCTAGCCCATGGGGCTGGCAGATTTTTGGTTACTATTTCGATATGAATTGTATGGTGGTCGGAACATAAATGGTGATGACTCTAGTGTTTATGGGTGCCGAGCCCAATGTCATTGATGAAGGCCTATATAAAGGCGCAGAGCTCTTTACAAATAGGGAGCAGACTGCTCTCTAGCTGATAAATTCTTTTGACCTGGAAACGCGCGAAAAGTTTCGTATATACAAAGAGCTATAGGGTCCAGAGTATCCTGAAGGGCGACACCACCGTGTAGATCAGCGATACCTAGGGGGAGCCTTCTAGGATAACCGGGTTATTCCCTACGAAGGTGTACTGGTCACTACGTTCTCACAGGACCAACAGAGTCTAGTTCGCAGACTTGTCTTGCTAAGCATCAATTATTTGCTAACTGGAGCACTTGCTTCGAAGATGGCAGAAGTCGATAAATACTGGCATGAGACATACTTCTGCTGGATTGGCGCGTTTAAGAGAGAAGACGGCTTCTACTTTAAGGTGTATTCCCCTGTTATTATGCTCGAATTCGATCACTATTCTGGGGTGTTTCTAAATAATGCGCTTCTACTCCCGTTTTATATCCATACGCTAGTGAGAACGCCCAATGGTAATGATTATAGCAAGGAGCTCCTGCGAAGGTATCAGCACCGTTTACAGCACAATGAAGCCTGAGGAAACAGGGGCAGATGGAAATTCAGAGCGCCATAGGCAAGGTCAACGGTGACAGGCTTAGCGGATGACGTGGTTCTGCGACATACCAGAGCATGATACGAAGGCCATTCACTCATCAGCTTCTTATCGAACACTCCGAAGTCTGAACTCATGGATGGATGGATGGATGGATTTTATTTCGCCCGGGGGGACACACCCCAGAGGGCCTTTGCGCTAAGCTATTTTCGTTTCGTACGGTTCTTCCATAATCACCCGAAGCCCCACAATTTCACTTTACTGACTGGTCCAATCTGATGTATATGCAGTGACAGGCCTGCTTGAAGGCCAATTTCTCCAAGTGTTCAGCATCCTATCCTCACAGGGTTGCAAATTAGTAACTAATTGTTAGTTTTAACTAAAAGTTTTTTAACTAATAGTTATTTAACTAATAGTTTTTTAACTCCTTAGTTAAAAAACTATTAGTTAATTATTAAAAACTAAAACTAAGATTACTAAGCGAAATTAGAAACTAAAACTAAAAAAAACTAAGTTATTCTTAGTTAGTTTTTAGTTAGTTAATTAACTAAGGAAAAAACTAAGAGAATAATAAGATGAATAATAATAATAATAATAATATTTAAATACCTATAGGTTATATTATAGCTTATATAATAGTAATAATAATTAATAAAAAATCTATAATAATAGTTTTATTATTAAAATATATATATATGGTAACTTAAGATTATTATAATATTAATTTAAATAAAAAACAAATATATAATAATAATTTAATTATTAAAATACCTATAGGGTACCTTAAGGGTTATAAAATAATAATATAATTTAAATATAAATATTGTAATATTAATAATATTTTTATAATATTTATAAGCTATATTAAGGGTTATAAATTAATAATATAATATGAATATAAATAATATAATATTATTAATATTATTAAAATATCTATAGGGTAAGGTAAGACTATATTATTTAAAATATAAATTATATTAAAATAATATAATAATAATAATAATATAATTAAAATACCTATAGGGTAAGTTAAGAGTTTAATATAAATAATATAAATTAAATAAAAATAATAAAATAAAACTATTATAATTAAAATACCTATAAGGTATCTTAAGGGTAATATATAAATTATATAGCTTAAATATAAATAATATAATAAAAATATTATAATTAAAATACCTATAGGGTAAACTAAGGGTTATAAGTTAATAATATAATAATAATAATAATACTAAGGTATTTATAAGATATCTTAATACTTATATATTAATAATATAAGTTAAATAAAAATAATATAATATTAATTATATTATTTAAATATCTATAGGGTAAGCTAAGACCTTTATATTTATATTATAAATTATATTAAAATATTATTATAAAAATATATCATAATTAAAATAACTATAGGGTAAGTTAAGACTTTTATATAATTAATATAAATTAAATTTATATAATATATTTAAAAAAAATAATAATTAAAATACTTATAGGGTAATTTAAGCCTTATATATAAATAAGATAAATTAAATATAAATAATATAATAAAAATATTATAATTAAAATAGGTATAGGGTAGGTTAAGAGCTATAAGTTAATAATATAATAATATTATTAATATTAAGATATCTATAAGGTAAAATAAGGCTTATAAATAGATAATATAAAGTAATTAAAAATAATATAATAATAATAATATTAATAAAATAGCTATAGGGTAGGTTAAGAGCTACAGGTTAATAATATAATAATATTATTAATATTAAGGTATCTATAAGGTAAAATAAAGTATATAAAATAGTTTAAATTAAATAAGAATAATTTAATAATAATAATAATAGTAAAATACCTATAGGGTAAGTTAAGAGCTATAGGTTAATAATATAATAATATTATTAATATTAAGGTATTTAAGGCTTATAAAAATAATTAAAATTAAATAAAAATAATTAAATAATAATAATAGTAAAATACCTATAGGGTAGTTAAAATTATATATTAATAGTAAATATATATTTATATTTAAATATTAAAATATATAAAAAAAATTAAAAATATAAAGAAAACATATATATATATAGGGTAACTTAGTATTTATAAAATATTAAAAAATTATAATAATAATAATAATATTATAAAATTAAGATTAAAAAAAAACTCTTTAAATATTATATTAAAATTAGTAAAAAAGAAGTTTAATTATATTAAAAAAAAAACTATATTAAAACTATATATTACCCTATACCTCAGCCTCATTCTCTTTAAAACCATAGTATTATAATAAGAGGATATTTCCTAAGGGGATAAACCGGTTATATTAGGTTTATATTAGCAAAGGAGAATATTATATAACCTTAAAGGGTAATATAATATTATATCTAGTAATATACTTAAGGGTATTAAATATAACTAAGTTATATTAATAGCTAAGGTAGCTATTATATAAGAGGGTATAATAAGCGCGTTTTATATACTTATAGTTAATCTTTAGACTAATATTCTTTAGGTTTAATCTAAGATAAGACTAATATTTCTAGCGTTTAGTCTCTAGATTAATATAGCTAATATTTAGTCCCTTTAGTCCCTTACTTAGTTAAAGTATTTCTATTATCTTTCCTTACTTAGCCTATATTATAGCTATAATATAAGGTTCCCCTTTTATTAGTCTTATCCTTAAGACTAATTTTAGCGACTAAGTATTATTAATAGGT
>NW_003315722.1:0-17641 GCF_000151355.1 Fusarium vanettenii 77-13-4 | reverse complement strand
ATTTATAATTTATTATAAGCTTATATAAATCTTATTTATTTTTTAATTTTAAGAAGTATTTATTATTAATTTAGCTAATAATATCTTTTCTTAATATTATTTTTTATAAACCCTTTTAATATAATTTATCTTATAGTAATATTAATATTTAAGTTTATAATAATTATTCTTATTTAAATTCTCTTATTAAGTTATTTTAACCTTTATAGGTTTTATATAAATTCTATAAAATATATTAGTTTATTAGGATTATTCTTAATTAATATTAAATTAAGGTCTTTAATAAAGATTTTTATTATTATAAGGCTTTTAAAGTTTTTTTAAAGAAAATTATTAATTATTAATTATAATTATTTATCTAATATAATTAATAAGGTTATTTAATTAATCTTCTTTATATAGCTTAATTTATATTTCTTTCTTAAGTTTATTAAAAAAAATAATATAAGGGATTATTAATCTTATCTTAACTTTAAGGTAAGTTAAAGGTATTTTATATTATATTCTAAGGTAAATTAAGTTTAATTAAATCTCTTAATTTCTTATTTTATTTATACCTTTTTATTAATAATTCTAAAAGCTTATTATAAGGTAGCTTTAAACTTAATATAATTAATATAAAATTTATAAGTATAAAGTAAGAATTAAATAAAAAGGGTATTAAGATATTTTTTTATATTAAGTTTAAATTATATAATAATATACTTAATAAGATACCTTATAATATATTAAATATAATTAAATTCTAAATTAAATTAACTTAGGTAATATATTATAATAGTATATAATTATATAAGAAAGATAAGTAATTTATATATAATATTATTAAATTTCTCTAGTAATTTTAATTTTAAGATTTCTTTAATATCCTTTCCTTTTATAGCTATAATAACTATATTATTAATAAGCTAGATATTACCCTAATATTACTAATTCTAAGCTTATTAATTAATAGCTATATAATTAATAAGTTCTCTAAGCTTATTTATCTTATTAATTATTATAATAACCTAAGCTTAGAGTTATTTAATTTTTTTATTATTATTATTTATTTCTTTATTATTATTAGGGTTTATTTATATTAATATAATAAGAGTAAGTAAATAATTAATAAGTAAGATTTATTAATAATTATTACTAGGAATAGCCTAAGTAATTATTATATTTAATATTATCTAAGGTAATATAAATAATTTAATAAATAAGAGCTATTAATATATAATAATTATAAGATTCTTAAGGGATAAACTAATTATATTAGTTTATATTAGTACTAGATTATATTATATAGCCTTAAATGGTAATATAAATTATATTTAATAATATACTTAAGGGTATTAAGTATAATTAAGTTATATTAATAACTAAGGTAGCTAATATATAAGAAACTATTAATAAGTATATTTTATATATTTAAGAGTTAATCCTTAGATTATAAGGGATTATAAGATATTAGTTATAATATAATTATAATCCCGGTAAGGATTATAGCGAGATTATAATATCTTAGTATAATTTATATTAATCCTATAATAATTAATAGGTATAATAGGTCTTTTTTAATTATATGCCTATAAAGTATACTAGGCCGTAATAAAAGCTTTATTAAATTTTTATTTATACTAGCCTTCCTTAATTGCCTTAAAAAATACCTTAAATATCTTATATAGAGAATAATATTATTAAAGCTATATTAGATATTATAAATAATAACCTCTTCTAGAATTAGGCCGCCTAGAAGCATAGTATACCTTAGATTACTCTTTCTAACTAATTAAGAGGCCTATTATCTAAGTCTAAGATTACCTATCTTACCTAGCTATTATCTAAGCCTTAGGAGTCTAGGTTAATTACCTAGATACTTAGATAAAAGGCCTTAAGGTATATTCCTTCCTATAGTTAAGTTCGCGCTATTATCGCGGCCCTTTTAAGGTAATAAGGCTAGGAATAGCCTATTAATATATACTAGCTAGCTAGGTTATAAAATATTATCTAAAGATTAAAAAGAAAATAAGGAAATACTAAGAGGCCTTAAGATTTAATTCTTTTATTCTAATAGCTATTAATTAATACTTTAATATCTAAGAGATAAAATATAATTAGATTAAGCCTAAGAATATAATTAATATCGACAAGGGCAGTATTATAGCTAGATTTAGCGAGTATTTATCGTTTTTAATTATAAATCTTACTAATTATAATAGTTAAGGTTCCTAATATAGTAAACTATAACGTGATTTAGTTTATATTAGTAATTATAATAGGGCATAATATATTAAGCATAGGGTAGCGAATTACTTCTAATAATATTAAGAAGTATTTTTAAGTAATTAAGTTATATTAAAAGCTAGAGAGCTATCTAGATATAAGAAAGTAAGAATAAGCGAGGCTATATATACTTATTCTAATTTGCTTAGTTAAGTATAATTAAATACGCTTTTATTTAACCTATTTAACTATTTCAGGTTAAGGTTTTACTTTTAGTCGAATATAGTTAAACTCATTCCTATTCGACTAGTTCGACTATATACTACTTCCACTAGGGCTTATTTATTCTATTCTGAGCTCCGATGTTTTCTATTTATATCCTGATTGATCTTCTTACTCGTAATACTAATCTATTGCGAATCTAGGCTTAGATTCCTTAGTTATTAGCAGTGGTAATCTTAAGAGGAAGGCTATTCTCAAAGGCTCTCAGCCCCGTCCTTAGACTAGCTTTATCGAAGCCGTGACTATAGATAGCTATCTTCTAAACTAGGGATTATTTTTAAAGGCAAAGGACTTTAGTAGTAGTAGTTTATTAATAAGTTAAAGAAGATAGTAAACTAGTATTATATTACTTTTAAAAATAGCTAGATAGATAATTATATCGCAATTAAGTAGCTTAAAGAGGCATATCTATCTTAAACCTAGCTAGTAAATAAGCCTAATACTAGATATATTATATTAAATAGCTATAGAAGTTATATATCTCTAAGTACCTACCTAGTTTAAATTATAAAGGTCGCTAATATAAAATCTAAGATAAGTAAATAACTACCTACTTTTTAAATAATATATATTATTATTACCTACCGGTATATTACTCCCATAGCCTATAGCCGCGGGATAATAATATTTTTAATACCTCTAAGGATATATATTACTAAGAACTATAAAAACTAGTAAGCTTAACTAATTCTATATTAGTAGATAAGGTTAATTTTATTTAGGCTTATACTAAAGCTAGGGAAGTAAGTATAATAAAGAAAAATATACTCTTAGGCTAGAGAGTGACTAGAAATTAGCTAATTTTACGATAAAAAGCGCTCATACATCCAGAGATTTAACCAGATAGGAAAGAAACTATATCTACATTAGAGGGTCTCGGAGATAGGCAACTCGGCTCTAATAATACGCTAAAAACTAGCCATTATATTAGAGACCTGGGGAAAAATAAGAGCCCTTCAACTAGAAGATGCTATTCTGTGATATCGAAAGGGTTTGAAGCCCAAGAGTCAAAGCTCGCCTCCCTGAGTCTCCAGTATAACCTGGATAGTCAACTATGCGCGCAAGACGATATAGAACTCTCTCCATTGAAGAGAGCAATTGAGCAATTCAAATGGTGTTTTTCTTGTAATCTTTAACTATTGAACTGATGTAGTTGTTATTCTATATATGGTTGGCCTGGTGAACTTGATGAGGTGAACCAGACCCGCCCCCTCGGGACTTACGTTGCCCTTGTTGCCTGCGACGCAGAGCATCTATGTTCAAATTAATTCTCAGAAATCTCCAGACTCCTGCTGGGCATTCTCCCGCCCGGTGTTCTGGGGTGCGCGACGTTGACCCGCTCGGTTTGCTCCAGGATCCTGGGGGTACCTCGTCCAAGTTAGAATCAGTCTTCGTCTGAGCCGTCGAAGCCATAATCTGCTAGGCGGGAAAAGTAACCTGCAAGGCCGTCGACGCTAGGGGCGCCGACGACGTCGTCGTAGTGCGGTGGGGGTGTCCTGACGCCTGTTTCGGGAGTTTCGTCGACGAGTTCGGGGGCGGGTGGTGGTGCGATATTGTTGTCGAAGGCAGGAGGGTTGAAGATGGGTACTCGCAATAGGTGGGGAGTTCGACTCGGGCCGTGGACGCCTGCTGTCTCAGCGGAGGGTCGTGGGCCTTGTTGGCCATGGGCAAGGTGTGCAGCCGGCCACGGGGAGAAGAGGTTCCCGCTAGTTAGGCTAACACTAACCATTGTTCCAAGGAAGGAGCGGGGCGAGGTTTCGGTTCGGATGGTCAAGGCGTCGGGGCATCCACAGGTCGACTGGTAGGTAGTGGACTGGCACATCTCGTCGGAGTAGGCGGGAAGGTTGATGTTGGCCGAGGTGGCTCGACAGTTGAGTAGAGTAAGCGGCAAGTTGGTGGCGATCTCGAAATTCCGGCCCTTTGTTCCAATTGGATCATCGGGATCAAGACGGCTGATTCGCATCATGACCTATTTCGTCAGTATCAGTACTGGAGTTAAGTAGGAGCGTGGTATACGCTCACCTCAACCCAGTGGTGGACATTGACATTCTTCCAGATACACTCGGGATGCAACCTCAAGTCCTTCTTCTTAGCCATCATGTTACAAGTTGGGATCTGCAAATCGACTTCAATCTCCATGGGGCACCAAAAACTCTCCAATCCTAAGTCTAAGTCGCACAAGAAGTTATCGCTCGGCTCCGGTAAAAGCTGAGCCGCGGTGTGTCGTCCAGACACCTCTGCAGTTCGTTGTCTGGCGGCCGTTTCGCGAGCCTCGCGTCGCTTCTCGGGGGAGAGTTCACCACCTCGGACAATCCTAAGGTTTGAAGACGCCCATGACGGGTCCAATGTTTTTCCGGCCGTCTTGTTGAGGAGCAGAATCTTGCGACCAGAGGTTTTCCTGGTACAGCGCCTGTCATTCGTCCAGTATTCGATCGACTCGATCATAAACACCTTGAGCTCGTGCACTTGGACCTTGGCCAGAGGCGTCAACTTGAAGGCGATGGGGATCTTGCTGCCGATGGGGAAGCTCTTCCCGGACATGATGATGTCGTAATGCAGCTGATCCTGGTATTGTCGGCTAATTGAGATGCACTCCGTCATCTCCAGAGACAGTGGGTCGGGAACTCGCACTATCGAAACCTCCTGCATGCCGTGTAGGTTAGGGTTGAATACACCAACGCGATCGACAATCGCATGCAGCTCCCATTTCACAGAGCCATATTGTACCTTCGTGGTCTCGAGTTGGTGGTGGTCGATCGGAAGCTCGAAGGAGTAGTCGTATGTGCCGGGATAGAAAACCCTGCCTTTCACTTTCGATGTCGCAATCGGGCTCTCCTTGTTGACGCTTCGCGATTGAATACTTTGCAAGGGCAATCGCCTCATTCCTTTGACACTCATGTTGCCGTGACAATGCGACGGTAATGATTTCGGCTGGTTCGGTTGAGTAGCAAGATTGGTGTTGCTGGGCCATGTGTTCTTCAATCGGTATGTGCACTGGTTCCCATAATCGTACTTCCACCCATTGTTCATGGCATTGAAAAAGGTCACTACCTGTGTTTGCAGGCTCTCCTCTTCGTAATAACCCAGTTTAATTCCCTCTGGCCACTCCGTGCGGGCGCGACCCAACAACTTAAGCTGCACCGCCTTGATCTTGACATTCTTGCTGACATGTAGCTGAAGTTTACCTCGCAGCAATGCGGTGCCACTCTGACCTACGCGATGACCGTTGCCATTGCGGTCAAAACCCGACAGAAAAATATTATGTTCGGCGAGGAGGATGGAGCAGGTGACGCCGCTCCCAGAAGCGACGGGCTTGGGGATGAGGGAGGCAACGGCGAACTCGGCGGATTGGACGGACATGAGGCTATTGCGATTAAGCGCATTGTACGCTCTCGTCGCCCGAGGGACGGAGACTCGGGCAGCTATGGCGGAGCGTTGGCTTGGTTTTGGCTCTCTTGGTGATGAAACAAAAATGGGTTACACCCAGAAGACTGTTGAGGCTTATACTTCAACACTTGGAAATCCGACCTCTCCTTTCTCCAGGCTCCTTTTCCCTCTGTTAGTCGTTATTCGGCGTCTTCCAGTTGTGAAGCATGTTCGGCTCTTGACTTATCCGCGTAACTTGTTATGCTCCGGGAGGCATCCACATAATTCGGGAGTGGTGCATTCACTGCAGAACAGGGGCTCGCAAGGTTTGGTCTGGACCGTCTCCTGTCTCGATCCTTCGATCTCCAATTCGTGTCCATCTTGTTGAAACAAAAATGGGTTACCCCCAGAAGACTGTTGAGACTTATCCCTTCAATTGTCGAGGAGCTCCGGCAAGTGCCCCGCCCCACACCACCCCTGTCAACGAGGAGGTACATGAGGGGAACCACACGATGCGTCATTAATCATCACCATCAAAATCCTCATACAACCATTCTCAATTCAACGATGACTTCTCAATCGATACCTTCATCACTACCTACAGAGGCAGTCAATCAAGGGGCTTCAATTAGGGCAGCCAAGGTCAAGAAGCTCAAGAAGGCCGTTGGCGCCGGTCAGTCGTAATAAAAGGAGGCGCCAGACAGTTTGGGGATGTGAGCAGTGTGATGTAGCGATTTGTAACTCGAGAGATTGCTGGTACTTCTACGATAGGCTAAAATAGGTGAGGGGCTAGGTACCTTTGATCCGATGCATTTTTATTGGCTGCCAACCCCTGCTGTGACCCGTCCGGAGCTCCTCGACAATTGAAGGGATACTTCAACACATCTGGTCGGATGCATGCCCTAAACTGTCCCCCGAAGGCCCTGGCCTGGAATCCTCGGAAAGCATAAAGGGTCGTGAGGCTTGATGACGAGGTAAGCGAGGAAAAGGTTGTTTCTGGGCCCGCGGGCGCTCATGGCGTATCCCCACGTCGAACAAGGGTGGAGACGGCCGGCCGTTTGGGGGGATAATCTTGATGGCGGATCTGGTGGCGGCCAATTGGGCGGTTTGGCAAGGGATTTCATCCATTGACATCAGCTCATGCTCTGAAAGAGTCTCAGAGCCCATTGTGTTGTTCCATTAATAGCTCTTGTCATTAAACCAATGCCTCAGGTTTCCTCCGGCATTCCAGGCACGGGCACCAGCGCCGGTTTAACGCATAGCCTCGTCTCCTTCAGCTTTTCTCGGAGTGTAAACAAGCATTCACAATCTTCGTCTAATGCCCACTGGCTACGTTAACACTATTTCAAAGCGCAATTTCCCAGCTATCGAATGGTATACAACACTCGATTGGTGAAGTCATTCTTGAGTAATGATGATCCCAAGTTGTGTGCTGGGTGAGATTTTAGCCTGAGCTTTATTGGTTTATTTGCCATTCAGTGAAACCCCAGACGAGTGGATCCTGACGGACCCAGATGCTGACTAAGCGGTTTGTCTTCACGTTCATCAGCGAATTAGGGTTGTCATTGTGGTTTTTTTTTTCTTTTTTTTCTTTTTTTTCTTTTTTTTCTTTTTTTTACTTTTAACTCAGGCTAATCCGGTCAGCGGATGGCGGCAACTTGTCTGTGCCTTGTTCGGTGGTGGGTAAGCTGAGGCTCAATAGCATTCCGTTTGTCACCCTGGATATTTTCAACTTGGTAACCTCAACTCCCATCCACTACACCAAAAGGGCCATCCTAGCAATCGTCGAAGCAGTGATGCCTTAACCGTGATCCGCAGCGCGCTTCTCTTGCCCAAGTCCCATTGACAGCCGATCACCCTCGCAACGATGCCAAAAACCCAGGACCACTTCACTGGCCGTCATTATGACGCTGAACACAGCACCGGCCCGCTCAAGTCTCTGAATCCAACTAAGCGATATCTAGTTGCCGACAAGAAGCCAATCACTGGGCCTGACACAGGACAAGCTGAACTGCCAGCGCGGCCTAGTGCTCAACGTCCCGGAGTTGCTTATGTCTGGAGAAGTCGAGACAATAGGAAAGGACGGCATGCGCTGGCCGTCAGCGTTGATCCTAGAAAACATGATGCAACTAAAGGCCCAAGGCCATCGAACACCTGGAACCAGACTCTACGTGGGGTTTCGAAGATGCTTCTGAGATACCCAGTCTGGGATGTGTCTTACGATGTCGCGGTCGTCTTCACTATAGGCATTGACCACCTCCCGGCACATGATGGTGTCTAATTAAGGAACAGGGCCGATCATTTGGGTCATTAATGGATTCTTCTCCTGGCTGCCCGTCCAAGATCCCTCGACAGAGTTCTCTGACTGGGCTAGCGGACTGACAGAATTCATCGGAGCCACTGTCTTCGAGTTGGGCTCAGTGCTACTTATGTTTGAGGCCGTCAACGAGAACCGCTCAGACTGTTTTGGATGGGCAGTGGAAGAAACTGTAGATGGTGTTCTCCATCTCAATCCTGCACACAATTGCGGGCATTCACATGCCCAAAAGCGGACATTTGTCAAAGGAATCTCGACAAACCTAGATCAAATCGTGGAAAGACGAGGGGAATCATCTGACAGTGATCGGATGTGGTCTTGGTGGCCGACATGGTACGAACTAAGAACGCACTACTTCTGTGAGATAGGTTTTCTGGCCTGCTCCTCGCAGACGTTCGGCGCCACAGTCTTCTAGATATCAGGTGCCACAGCATTACCGCCCATATTGAACAGCCTCTCTACGCCGGCTGAGAACGGGGTCTACTGGCTGCCCCAAGTCATCGGCGGCACGGGTTTCATCGTCTCGAGTACCCTCTTCATGCTTGAAGTCTAGTCTCGCTGGTACGTCCCCGCGCCAGGGGTTCTCGGATGGCATATTGGACTATGGAACTTGATAGGGGCTATCGGGTTCACGCTGTGCGGCGCGCTGGGCTTTGGTATTACGCAGCCGGGTGTCGAGTATGCGCTTACGCTGTCGACGTTCATAGGTTCTTGGGCATTTCTTGTGAGTTTAGCGGTGCTTCGTGGGAGGCATGGGACTGACTCGAGCTTGCAGATTGGGAGTGTGATACAATGGTTCGAGAGCCTTAACAAGTATCCTATCTGGGTAGATGAAATGGTTGGGCGCCTGGAGCGGCAAACAGGCTGAGTCCGATAAGCTTCCGCTCGAGTCCGGCGGCTGATACATGGTGCCTAGATACCTAAACTGTAAGCAATCTCACTGGCCTTTGGATCTCCCATATAATGACTAAGCAACAGAGTGTCAACAGCAGGTATGGCCGGTATAACGACACTAACTTCAGTGACTGCCGATCGATAATTGGCGTAACATTCAACAGGAGAGACAAACCGGCCACAGCTTGCGCAAAATAGCCTTGGGGAACGAAGCGTGAAGCGGTCGATTTCAAATTTCTCAAATTTGGCTTCAAAATCCGGGGTTTCATGTCACATCGTACCATTAAGGCCGCTCTGACCCACGGGCTGTCTGATCAAATTTAGTTAAATCAGATAGCGAGGAAAACCACGTTACAGCTGACGAATACGATCTTTCCCAAGGGAGGATAAAACAGATCAACTTCATTCATTTAGTTAGAAATTAAGAGCTTTAAGGCAGAGTCAGAATCCCTACTACACTCAGACACATACAGACACATATATCTATAACGCCCGGTAGGCCATGCCCAACGGGCTCCGAAGCTAAATATACTTACACCTCTCTAGTTCTTGCCTTAATCTCGCTAAGCCTTTGTGGATCCCGCCTTATTCTTTTGATCTAATTATTACTCTTCTTCTTAGTCCTCGTAAAGGTTAGTAGTAATTTATTAGATATTTAAGTGAAATTATATATATATTAATAATTGCACTAGTTAATCCATGAGAATTATCTGAGGTCTAAGGACCTAATAATAAGATGCACTGAGTTATGTAGCTCTTTATATATAAATGAAAGTGTTACCTGTTTTAGGCAGTAGTAGCTGCCTTGCAAGCACCTGTTCTAGTAGGGCCAGGGCTTAATATGCGATACTTCCTCTTTTAGCACATATTTAATAACTTTAAGTACTTAGCTACCTTCCAGATATTATTATTATCTACTAGAAACTTATTCATAGCATTAAGATACTACTTTATAGCCCCTTTCGCTATTTACTTTAACTCCGCCCTAGTTTGCCTTATTTGCCTCTCAGCCTAGGCATAGTTCCTCTAGTATATATATATTTAGCGAAGCTATATTAAGACTATTATTTACTACTATTTAGTATATAGTAATAGCTTAGCTTTTAATACTAGGGAATAAATTACCTCTAGAATTACTAATATTAACTTATTAATCTTTTATTATATTATTCTTTTTAATACTATTAATTCTTATACGCTTATAATTCTTATATTATTTTCTTTCTAAGATAAATTCTTAAAGAGAAATTAGTCTTATTACTTTAATATAGGAGCTAAGACTTTAAATATTATATTAATAGCCTAATAATCTAAGCTATACTCTATCTTATATACTATATATTTAATAACTAAGGCTATTAACTCCTCTAAAGCTAAGGCTAAGTCTATTATAATTTTAAAGTCTTTATTATTTTATATTTTATTCCTCTAGGGAGTAAATTAATAAGGTTAAACTTATTTATAAGGTTAATAATTTAATTTGCTTTACCTTATCTTATTAAAGAAATATTATTTCCTCCTTATAGCTAATTATATTAATTAAAGTCTTAGATAATTATTATATCTATAAGCTTATTAGCTTCTCTTCTTATATTTATAATAACTTAGTATAAAGTATTATAAGTATTTTATAGAGCCTAGGTATCTCCTCTAGGTATATAAATTAATACTATAAGGATTAGCTACTTAGGGAGATATATAATAATTACTATTATATCTGGTATTACTAATAATAATTACTTTACCTTTATATCCTTATTTATTTATAATATACTCTAGATTAATTACCTCTTATTTTTCTAAATAATAAGTATTATTTTAATTTACTTAAGGTACCCTATAAGGACTATTAGTAGTTTACTATTGCTTTTCTATACCTATAGTTCTTAGATTACTATAGCTATAAAATCTTAGAGTCGCGTATTATTTATTAGGCTCTTATATACTATATTTTATTTTCTTATATTTTATTAAATTACTTAAAATACCTTATTTATATTAGGTAAGGTAAAATTTAAGGTAATTTCTATTAAATAATATATATAATCTATTATAGTGTTATGACCCTCGCGGCTATGTCATGTGTTCTCTATAAATCCCGAGTCTCTAACTACTAATCATAGTAGGACCGATACCACTAAGGACCGATATTATTCCTAGACCGCGCTAGTCCTAAAATAATATCGCGCCTTATCGCGATCGGCTTTACTCGAAGAAGCCTAAGTATATAAAATATATTTATTATATTTTCTTATATAGTAGCTACCTTAGCTATTAATATAACTTAGTTATACTTAATACCTTGAGTATATTACTAGATATAACTTATACTCTTTATTGCTTAGACTATGCCTAGTACTCTCTGCTAATATAAACCTAGTATGACTAGTTTATCCCTTGGGAAATATATAATCGTTATATATTAATAGCTCTTATTTAGTAGTGCACTATATATTCTAAGTAATATTATTACTATGGTACCTAATATTAGATTACCCTCTATCTCTCGTAGTAAGCTGCCTATTACCCCCTAATAAGGATAGCCTGTGACTAAGCTAGAGAAACCTAATATCCCGATGGATATAGACGATGACGATAAGGAATATATCGTCCTAGCCTTGTATGAGGATAAAGTCTATAAACTTAGGAATAAGTATAACTACTTAACTACTTAGTATAATAACCTTTTAGATAGTATATAAAATAATGCTAGGATTACTTAGGAATGACTTATAAGTATAGAAGTATCTATGAATAATATATAGGAACGTTTCCGCTAAGCTATAGAATAATAGTAGTAATAGTACTAGTAAACTATTAATAAATAGTAGGACTAAATCGATTGACTTATTGTACTCTAAGTATAGTAGAATGATCTAGCGTAATAGCAAGTTTATGACCTCGGTAACCTGACGTTTAAGCATAACGCCGCTAGTATAACCTATAAAGATATCGGCGAGATTATTAAGCCTAAGGACCTGGAGCTATTTAATGGATAAGCTATCTATATTAGGATATTCCTTATGTCCCTTAGGGCGTATTAATAATACTTTCCTACCTGAATGGCTAGTGTTAAAAGCAAGGTTTTATATACTAGTAGATATCTTATAGGTAGCGCAATTACTTAGTTTAAGCCTAAGCTACGCGATTTTCTCGGAAATAAGCCTACTAAGGAAACTTAATTCCTCTTCGCGGAATATGAAAATTTTGAAGAAGCGATTAGATAGAACTTTAGAACTATTAATAAAGAATAGTAAGCTATATAGAAACTTAAGAACCTGCGATAGATAAAGGCCGCCTTGACCTATGTAGCCGAGTTTATGTAGATTACTTTATTCCTTAACTAGGGAATGAGCGCCCTCTAAATTGCGTTTTATAAAGGACTTAAGGACGAGGTTAAAGATAAACTCTATAAAGTAGAAAAACCCGATAACCTCTAGGACTATATCGATATGGCTATTAAAATCGATAATTGATAGTTCGAATGGCATATGGAGAAATCTAATAAAGGATGAATTTAGGGCAATAAGAATAATGCTAATTAGTCCCGGAAAAGGGAATAAGCTAAGGGCAATATATCTTATGGGACCTACGTAGGACCTATAGAACTTAGAGCTGCCTAAAAAGATAACAAAGATATCGAATGTTATTATTACTATAAGAAGGGCTATAAGGCTAATAAATATCGAAAGAAATAGCGAGATATTAAGGAAGGGCGTTATTAACCTAAGCCGCGGCAGAACCTCCTAGAAGGTAAGAAGCACCTAAATATAACTAATTAGGACGGCGACCCCTAGATAGCTATCTATACCGCCAAGATACTAGGAATAGTATGAATAGGATATAATAATATTGGCGCGCAGCGAGGAGAAATTATTATGCCCTATTAAGCCGCCTACCTAATGGAGGAATAAGCTATTAGTAACTATGTGATCAGTAATATTACGAAGGAATAACTCTATGAACCAATTAAACCCCCGAAGGTCTACCGGTTATACCTTATTAACCCGGATATATAGAAACCCCTACTAGAACTAAACGATAGAAGGGAAAACCCCTCTAATAAATAATGAATAATTGCCGCTACTTGGCCAAATAGATATTATGAGCCTATTAATTGTAGTTAGTACTCCGCGGGAGCGTAGGCGTAGCGGGAATAGGACGCCGCACGAATCTGTCGATAATGACGCGGCTAATACGTAGTACTCTGGGAAGATGACTATGAGATATTAGTCCGCGAGGGGACCGGTGAATACTATTAGCTTAGCACGGCTACCTGATATATCTAATTAGCTAGGGAATGGTAGAACGTGGACGACGTAGAGGATATCTATGTATGAGTATACTACGAGGAAGAGGCTATAAACCTAAGATAGCCTAAACCCTGTTATGACCTATGGGATGACCTACGCATGATATCTATATACCTATGATATGAAGAAGTCTCTTAGGTATTATATAGGGACTACTATTGTAGTACTTATATCGTAGATAAATGATAGAATAATTATTTTCTAATCTAATTATCCTAACCTAATACTAGGCCTTACCTAGCCTACGAAACCTTCTAATATAAGGTAAAGGAATAGTATGAAGGACTTGGTATCGCTACGCTATGGTTCTATCCTACTAAGGAGGGAGCTATTAGCTTAGAACGATGGATCACTATCGCGATATGGCAAGCTATGACGAAGCAGGAGGAAGCACCTGATGGAAGCTGCCCTAATATAGAAGCTATATTATGCTATGAAGAAATATGCCTACGATACGGATAATAGGTCCTAGTTACCTATGAATGGATAGAATGTATAGCAAAGGAAGGATTTAACTTCCTAATATACTAAGGAAATGCTATCGATAAGGAATAGTATAAAGGCATTTGACTATACTTTAGAAAAGACTATGGACCTATGGATAAGGTCCTATAAGAATATGCTGACTATATCTGGTGTGGAGACCTCGATAAGGTCTACCTAGAAACCTAATAGTTAGATTATACCTATGATGATGATAAGGCCGTAGAATAAAGTTATTGGGAATGGATTGATAGCTAGGTAGATAATTACGACTATGAAGCCTGCGCAGACAGCGAGTGTGAATTTAATTACTATAACTACGCAATGTTAAAAAACTAGATACCCTGTCTGGCATAGGGCGACGGATAGATGAACATGGGAAAGATTTATCCTAGAAGGCCCTTTACTCTACGAATAGAGCGCATAGGCAAAGATGCCTAGAATTAAAAGTATGAGTCAAAGGAGAATAGTTAAATACTTTAGTGGATAGTAGAGCTAAGTAGAATTACTTCGACTTAATGACGGCGAATAAACTTAAGCTATTATAGAGATATAAATAAATGCCTTACTCGGTTATTAACCTAGAAGGAACCCCTTTTGATTATAATAATAGTATTATTAATAGCGAGATTAATTACCTTAAAGTTTTTATTAAAGGAAAGAATTAAGGGATATTATTTGATGTTATACCGAATAAGTAATATGATCTTATACTTAGGTACCTATGGTTATAATAATTTAACCTATATTTCGACTAAAGAACTAGCTAGGTACTCTCTTTTAATAATAAGGTACCCTCTATAATAAATAATAACTTAGAAGACGATATGAGATCTCAAACTTCTACTGAAGATACTAGAGAAGTTAGGCAGAGGTAAATATAAGATATCTCTTTACCTAAAGGAATATAATATAAATACTATAATAGATAGAAACGATAGAATTAGCGAATAATCGCATGCATTATATAGCAATTCTATAGGCTAGAGGAAGACTTTGAGCACGTTAAGAAGATATTAGAAGAAGAATGACTTAAGAATATTCTACTATAATACTATATCTATGAAAAACTCTTTGCGGAAGAACTTAAAATAGGTTTACCTAAATATATATACTATAACCTAGAAATCGAGTTTATCGATAAAAAGTAACCCAGCTTTAATAAACTCTATTTACTTAATGAAATATAATTATTAGTATTAAAGGAATATATCGAAGATATATTATGGAAAAGATATATTAGGGAAAATAAGTTATTTATTAGATATCTTATTATATTTATTCCGAAGAAAAATAGAAAGCTTTGATTTTACGTCGATTTTAGAATACTTAATATTATTATAGTTAAAGATTATATACCGCTACCTCTTATTAGCGAGTTAAAGGATTAACTTTTTAGAATAAAATATTTTATAGTACTTAACCTTAAAGGAGCCTATAACCTTATTTAGATTAAAGAAAGATATAAATAAAAAACCACTTTTTATACTAAATATAGATTATTTAAATACCTCGTTATGCCTTTTAGACTTATAAATATACCTATTATATTCTAATAAATAATTAATAATATGCTATAAGAATATCTAGATATATTCGTTATATATTACCTAGATAATATCCTTATTTTCTCTAAGACGGAAGAAAAATATATAGAATATATCTATAAGATACTATAAATACTATAAGACACTAAGTTATTAGTAGAACCTAAGAAAAGTAAGTTCTATGCCTCGGAAGTGGAATTTCTCGGGTATATTATCTCTTATAATAAGATATATATAGACCCTAAAAAGGTCTTAGTAATTAAAGACTAGAAGGAACTAACTAACATTAAGGAAATATAAGCCTTCCTTAGTTTTACTAACTACTACTATAGATTCCTTAAATAATTTAGGAAAGTCATAATACTATTAATAGATCTTATAAAGAAAGATAAAATATTTATATTTAAGAATAAGGCATAAGAAGCCTTCTATATAATTAAGGAATTTATCCTAAGCGAACTAATACTTAAGATATTTAACCTATCCCGACTAATAGAACTCGAAATAAATGCCTTAGACTTCGCGCTAAGAGCTTAAATTAGATAATAAGATAATAAAGGACTCTTATACCTAATTATATTTTACTCCTATAAGTTATATAGAGTAGAACTTAATTATTCTATCTATAATAAAGAATTCCTCGTAATTATTAAATGCCTTTAAGGAATTCCGATATTATCTCCTCGGAAGTAAGCACTAGATTAAGGTATATATAGACTATAAGAATATTACCTACTTCGCAAAAACCTAAGAACTTAGCGGATAATAATTATAATATGCCGAATACCTCTTAGAATTTAATTATATTATTATCTACGTTAAGGGAATAGAGAACGGCCGAGCCGATGCTATTAGCCGGCGACCCGACTTAGATACCAGAAGGATTAGAGCTAAAGAATAACTACTATATTTTATACCGGAAGGATATCTTAAATAGAAGTTCGTTAGATAAATACATAAGTTAGTACCCCTACTAGAATACCTCGCACTTATTAAGAAATATAGATAACGGGTCATAGACTTTATTGACTATGTATAAGGATATTAATAAAGGAAAGATAGATTATAAACCTATAAAGGGAAACTTTTTATTCCTAAAGAAGCGTTCTAAATTATTTTTAATTATTATTACTACTAAGTTATATGCTATAGGAACCTAGAAGAAATAACCCGAGCTATATAATAGTATTATAATAACTACGAACTCTTATATGAGGTATAAGGAAGGATATTCCGATATGAGAAATATTACGAGGTAGCTAAATAAGTAAGTTAAAAATAAACCTACCTCTTAGAAAAAAAACATAAGGAATGAATTATTAAATAATTTCATGATATAAACTACGGATACCTAGAACAATTAGTAAGATATATTAATAAGTACTTCTAGGGAGACTTCCTAAAGGAATACCATAGGCAAACCTAAGACTATATTACTTATAGATATATTTAAAGACGAGGGAAACTACTGATCTATAAATATAATAGGGTCATAGGGATACCCTATTAAATTAACGCAGCTACCTATATAGTAGAATAGGGTAATCTACTCCTAGAACAGATCTAGTAATATAATAAATAACTCCTAGATAATAAGAAAACTAATAAATAATAAGTCCTAGATAAATTACGCTATGAACTTATACGCGAAATATATAATTACCTATTATATAGATATTAAGGAGTTAATAAAACCCTAGAATAAGTTAAAACAATATTTATTTTCCCTAATATAAAGAAAACTATCTTAATAATCATTAAATAATATAACCTTTGCGCAAAAACTAAGGCATAACGCTATAAACCTTACGGAAAACTATAATTACTCCCGGTTATATAATAACTATAGGACTCTATTACTATAGATTTTATTACTAAATTACCCCTATTAAAAGAATTAGCCACTAGAAACTTCTATAATAATATTCTTATTATTATAAATAGATTTATAAAATTTTCTTATTTTATACCCTATAGAGAATTAATAATAGCAGAAGAATTTACCTACCTTTTTTATTTTTATATCGCTAAGATATATAGTATACTACTCGAAATTATTATAGATCGAGGACTACTATTCGCTTTAAAATTCTAGCAAAGCCTTATAAGATACCTAGGAATTAACTATAAACTCTCTATAGTATACCATAAGGAGATAGATAATTAGACTCAAATATATAAATTAGATATTAGAATAATACCTTTAATACTATATTAACTATGAATAAACT